>NW_007242350.1:418749-557462 GCF_000164805.1 Carlito syrichta | reverse complement strand
GTGGCCGGGAGTGGCCACTGCACTCCAGTCTGGGTGACAGAGTGACTCCAACTCAAAAAATAAAAAAAAAAAAACAAAAAAGAAATATGAAATGCATGCATGTACTTATAAACATACAGTACTGAAATGCTTCGTGCACATATCTAAACATTTAATTCAAGAGAAACCAACTGAAATAAAGAGAATGAAAAATGGCTGTGTTATTTTTTTTTAATTTTTATTTTAAAGATGTAGGGTACAATTCAGGGTTAGGTATACAAATGGTGATTGTACAGATAAAGTTTGGGCCTCACTTTGGTCCCTACTTCTCCTGGTTTGAGATAAGGTATCCTTATGATGAAGTGTGCTCCCTCCCTCCCCTGGCAGTTTTCCACCACTGTCAATCCCTTTCTTATAGCACTATGATAATTTTTCAGGGTCCGCTTATGAGTGAGAATATTTGGTACTCAGTTCTTTGTTTCTGTGGTAGATCACTGAATATTATAGACTCTAAATCCGCCCAAGTTGCTGCGTGTGCATAATTTTGTCCTTCTTTATGGCTGCATAATATTCCATCATGCATATATACCACATTTTTTTTATCCAGTCTACTTTTCATAGGCAGCGTGGCTGGTTCCATGTTTCTGCTATTGTGAATAGTGGCACAATAAACATGCATACACAGATATCTTTTTTATAGAATGATTTGATTCCTCCAGGTTTATTCCCAGAAGGGAGATTGCTGAGTCATATGGGAGGTCAATTTTTAGATCTTTTAGGAATGACCACACTGTTTTCCACAGAGGATGTAATAGTTTACACTGCCACCAACGGTGTAGACGTGTTCCCTTCTCTCTACATCCTTTCCAGTCTCTGTTTTTTGTTTGTTTGTTTGTTTGTTTTTGTCTTTTTGAGTTATTGACGATGACCATCCTGACTGGAGTTAGGAGGTATCTCAGTGTAGCTTTAATTTGCATTTCTTTGATGGTTAGTGAGGCTGATCATTTTTCATGTGCCTGTTGGCTGCTTGTATGTCTTCTTTTGAGAAATGTCTATTCATATCTTTTGCCCACTTTTTAACAGAACTGTTTGTGTTTTGTTTTGTTTTTTTCTTTTTGGCATGTTTGAGTTCCTTATAGATCCTAGATGTTAGGCCTTTGTCAGATATACAGTTGGTAAATATTTTTTCCCAGTCTGTGGGCTTTCCTCTCTCTCTCGATTGTTTCTTTGGCTTTGCAGAAACTTGTCAGTTTGATGAGGTCCCACTTGTTTATCTTATCTCTTATGGTATGAGCCCTTGGGGTTTTGAACAGGAATTGGTTGCCAGTTCCAATTTCCACAAAAGGGTCTCCTGCATTTTCTAAGGTTCTTATAGTTTGAGGTTTTACATTTAGGTCTTTGATCCATGTAGAGTTGATTTTTGTGTATGGTGAGAGGTAAGGGTCTCGTTTTAATCTTCTGCATGTGGTCAGCCAGTTTTCCCAGCACCATTTATTGAATAAGTTGTCCTCTCCCCAGTGGTTGTTAGTGGAGGCTTTGTCAACTGTGGTATTCTTATGTCCCTTTCTTGGGTTTCCAACTGTTCTGGTTTGCCCTCCACTAAGTGGATTTTTCAAGATACCGAACATTCTGTACTAATCTGGAAAGTTCCTCCAAACCAGTAATAACTCCTTATCCTACCCTTCACAGGTATTCATATGATAACCTCAGTTCTTTGCAAATTCAAGAATATGGATGTCATATTGCTTTTGAATTCTGTAAATTATGGAAGCCAGAAATGATCTGTTCTCGAGAATTCTAGACATTCATTTTTCAATCTCAGCAGGTGTAAATCTTTCCTGAAGAGTTTAAGTTTCTGGATCTCAAGCAGTAAGACGGTCAGGGAACTCGTGTTAAGAAATCAACTGCTCTGTGGTGGCTCAACTGCTTTAGCTGAAAGAGATCTTCTGTTTCCCTATCTTATATTTCCAGTCCCAACACAGTCGCAAAATGAGAGAAAAACTGTCTTTGGGTAGGAGACTTTTCAAACCTCAGATAGATTCTTCTCTTAGCTGAACCATTCCATTTATACATCTTGGCAGTAGTCATTAGCAGTGAGAAAGCTAAAGAGACAACAAAAGAAAAATGTACAAGTTCTTTTTCAGAAGCTTCTGAAGTGTTGAAATGTGTTTCTATTTAAAAGCACCTGACAATGATTGGCAGGATCTGAGAAAACCTCCTAAGATGAGCCCCACCCTCTGAGAATTAGTGTCAGGAGAACAGCAATTGGCTAACACCTAATCCATTCTTACCACAACTGAGGGATTACAAACTAGTTGCTACTTCGTGGCCCCTCTCAAATGCCACAGAAGAAGGTGAACAAAACACAGAATGATACTGAACACCTTGAAAGGGGTGCTGAACTTCAAAGCAAGAGAGAAGTCTAATGTTCTGTATAAAAAAGAAAAGAAAAAAACAAGAGGAACCTTGCGCTGATTGATTGAGTGATTACCAACAGGCCCATTAGGATGGTGTCTTTCCTAGAATCTGACATTTACAATCAAAAACAAGGCAGGTCTAATTTTAAATTTTGCAATTAGGGGATTTAATTTAAATATGAGGGAAAATGGAGGTGTGTATATCAACCCAATTTAGTGGAGATGTAAAAATAGGCAGAAATGGAAATTACAGGGTCAGTACAAAATAGACATAATGAAGCCCATTTTCACTTGATGTAATGAATGTTTAGAATATTATTGGCCCATGTGGCAAAATGTGAGGCTACTGACAGTGGGGTATTTAAACACCAACTTGAATGAATTTTCTTTGTTTTTCACAAGCATCTACTAAATTTTAAGTACAAGTACTCATGAAGAATTTAACCAAAATTTAACCAATTGAGTAAATGAACATAAGGCCCTAAATCAATTTGGTTATCTTAAGTGAATAACGTTTCAATAATCAGCAGCTGTGGTGCTCCAAAGAAATTGCCTTGGAAGTTAATTCTAGGTAGAGGAAGTTGATGGTCATTATTATCATTGCAGAGAAAAGGAAGCCAAGAAATGGGTCTTTGACATTCTTCATCAAAAGCAGAACATAAATGTGTGAATCCTTTATCTTTATCCATCTTTATGTAGTAATCAAGAAAGATGCCTTTCTGAGTCATTTGGTTTGTCAACCAGGCAATAGTACATGTAATCCAACTAAAAAATAAATTACTTGGAAAAGAAAAAGACTCCAAGAAGAGGAATAGCAGACATATGCTCAAACTGTGAGATTTCAAATGATATATCATAAGATATAATATCTAATCACACATATAGAAAGGAACCATCTCTTGGGGGAGTAGAGGGATGACATTTAAGTACCAGGTTAGCACCTAGAGAGACTACACATGTTTTACAAAGCCAAGTAAAAAATTAAGTGGTAGGACATAAACTCAACTTTTAGTCGGGTTATTCTGTTCCAACAAGAATCCATCAGGGAAGATTGCTATCTGTCCGATCCTAACACTTTGTTAACATGGAGTCACAGGTTCTACTAAATATCTGATTTTGAAAAATATTCAAAAATAGATTGGACATCTTGAGCTCAGTGTCTAACACAGAACAACAAAAGCAGTCTTCTGCTGGCTTTACATAACTCCTTTATTCATTATCACACAGCAGATGATATTTGTTTTTCTGTTTCATTTTTTGCTTTCCAACCTGAGCCACAGGCCAGATTCTCCTCCTCTGTAACTCTGCAGGGATCCTTTGGTTTGTACCTTTTGTGTAATTCTGTTTGGCAGTCTAAATATGGTTCATTCTCTAAGGTTTTAATATATTTCTTGACATTCAGCTGCAGACTTTGACTAAGTTGAGGCTCCTGAAAAAAAGGGACAGTTTTATCAGCAGGAGAAATCTAGGGATATTGCTGGTTTGGATCTATAATAACTAGTTTCTATCCTATAAATTGGGGAGGAGGGATCTTCTCTGAAGGAAGAATTTTGTCATCTTGCAATTCAAATTGTAATGTACTGTTTGTGTAGTGACTTCTCACCTAGATTAAAGTAGTAAAGTTATAATATTCAATTGATATCATTTCAAACATAACTTAGCAAAGATAAATTTCCATATTCTCATCTTTATAGTCTGAGATTTCTTAAAAAAAAAAAAAAAAAGCTGGTTTCTGTATTGGCCCAATTACAATAACCTGAGTCTCTTGTCTGGAAAATATAATTCTTAAAATGGAGTCACATTCACTTAAAGTTCACCTAATCTTTGTGTTTAAAATGGGCTTTTTTTCTGTTCCAGATATTTCATGTAATGTCTGCATGGGGTGGCCATGTGCTCTGGAAGAGCCAGATGACCTTGACATGAACTTCTTCAAGAGACAGTCACATATACTGTGAATATTTGTAAAATTTTAGACCATTGCTGTACTTGTTTTAGCTCCCTTTGATGATTCATGTTAGGGGTAGAGAACCGGAAGGTATGTTTTCCTACAGAACCATAAAAATAGCCAAAATATATTTTTCTTTTAGCCATGCATTTCAACATGCATAAACTCTCTGGATGATATTTCTTGCCATTTGGTCCAACTCTACTTCCTGAAGACACTGTATGAAAAGAACTAGTCTAATTTAAGAAGGAATCTGTCCCTGGTAAAACAATACATATAAAAAGGAAAAAAGAAATCATCTAATTGAGCCAACTTCCCTAAAGCCTTGATCTTAGAATCTGGTTTTTAAATAGAAAACTTAAACAAAAGTTACTATCCAAGCCATTTTGCTCTCAGTACATTTAGGGTCATTTTATGGCAAATATGCACACAATAAATTTAATTTTAAGGTCAGTGGTCTTCTACAATCTAAATAGACCCTTCTATATCCACTTTGCATAGCCTCAGGAATATACTACTTTCATCATCAAAATTTTCCTTTATTAATAATTATAATCCCATAGTAAGTGTATTTTCAGAGAGACTTACCATAATTTTTCTGGAGATTTATTAAGATGCATATGGCCTCCCTGAAGTGTAAAAGGTGAGTTATTCTGAAAATAATTTAATTTCCAACTTATATGTTCCTTGTACGTGGATAGGAAACTAAAAGTAACAGGTCTTCCATTATTCTCTTCTCCGACTTAAATCACCTCTTTTGGAGAGTATTTGATTTTTCAAAAGATTTAATATCTGCGATTTTCCTTTTCAATTAAAAACAACAACAAACACATGAAGGAAGCAAAGTGCCTACTTACATACTTACTGGGTTCAAATGGCGGTAACTATTGGGACAAATAATCTCAGCCATGGAGTCTGCTCAACCGAGAATGGTCTGATGATCAGAGCTAGGAAGCTACAACACAAAATACGCTGAAGATTATCATAAAATATTAATGCCTCCGAGTCTGATTCAATGGGGCTATTATTTTACTGGAAATGGAGATAAAGCTTAAGGAGAAAAGCATAGTTTAGTCAAAGTACTTAGCGAGGTAAATGGAGTTTATATATCAATTTTTTCAATAATAATGTTTGTTAGGTATTTGTTACATATGGGAAAATTACAGCCCTGAATTCTAGATCAGTGGTTCTTAGAGTGTTTCTTGGACCAGAAGTTACAGTATCTCTTGGGCACCTGTTGGAAAGGCAAATCCCCACCCCCAATGCCTACCGGATCAGATTGGTCCACCACACTGTGTTTGGAAAAGCCTTCCAAGTGACTCTGAGGCACACTCAAGCTTGAGAAGCACCGTTCTAGGTCATTATTTTTAGAAGTAGTGAACTCAAATATAGACAGTTTTCTAAAGTAGTTTGTAAATGCAAAAATAAAAATAATACTTAAATGTATATTATGCTTTGCAAATAAAAAAAATAATTCAAAATGCATTAATCTCATTTGATCTCAATAGTGTTATGAGATGAATGGAAGAGAAACTAGCATTTTTTTTTTACAAGATGAAGTTGAGTCTGAGAGAGGTTTAGTAAAATTCTTAAAATCCTAAGGCTAGTTAGTGAGAGGATTAGATCAGAGTGAGATCATTGGGCAACAAAATATGAATTTTGTGACTAAGTTAAGGAAGAGTTGATCAAAATTAGTAAAGAGTCTCAATTAGTTAATATTGAATTAAATACAGTCTTATTTTAATGTGAATTTGTTTAAGGACACTTATTGGAATCCAAACAGTCATAAGATCTTCAAAATTATTTTAATTAAGTACCATTCAGATATGCTAAAAATCTTAAAAGGAGTTTACACTGCATACCTCCATTTTAAGTAGATATTCAAATTAAGCACTATTTCTGAATAGAGGAAGATCAAAATCAAATTAAATAAATTCTAAAACTAAAAATGTCTTCATTAATAAGTTTTTAACAATAAATAGGACATTCACTTTTTTCCCTGTTGAAAAAGGCAGTTAAGAGACTCATATGGCCTCTGAGAATTCTATTTTCATAAAGGCATGAAGAAAAAAGTTTGAATTTGTGGTAAATTAGTCAATCAATTTTAAATATTAATTCTCCAAATTCTGGTGTAGGAAATAATTATTCTCCTATTTGGAATTTTTTGTTTCCTATCTGGAAGACAGATTTTAGATATTGTTCACAGTCCTTTTCTAAAGTGATAGAGAAGGCATAACTTGAACCTGCTTCTTACAAGAAGTTAAGTGTTTCTCTTCCAAAATTCTAGTGATCACAGTTACTTGTTCTAAAATGGTTTCTATTATGACCCAATCTCTTTTTAGGAACTCTTCATAATTTTGAAAAAAAGAATTTAAGGATGTTAGCAAAGTTGACACATTTTAAGTTCAGATTGACACTACTCAAGACAGTAGTGGCATAAATGGTGCTTGTTCAGTAAAACTAATATATCACAGAATCTGTGAGAATGTCTGATATCTATAGACAGACTAAAGAAAAATGCTGGGGGAAATGTGTTTCAGACTGTTGCAGATGTTCTCAGATCCAATAGCATTTCTAGAAAAAAATATGTGTGAGTTGTTTCTTTGAATGACACAGGAGGACAATTTAAAATTCTAGCACAGGATCTCTCAAACTAGGATCTGAGAATGTATTCTTGAGAATTAAAAAGGTCCATAAGAATTTTTTTGTATGCTGTCACTTTTGATGATACATTTTTAAAAATGCTTTATAGCTATAAAGAAACTTCTTTGAAGTTATCATTTACAATTGAATATACTACTTTTAAAGATTAAACATGTGAGTCTTAAATCGTTCCTTCTCAAACTGGGTTCAAAAAGTACATCCAAATGAGTTATGAGAATGTTTTTTTCTTTTAAAGGGATCTGTTCATGGTTCCCATTTGAGAAACAATAATTGCAGCAATTTATGCACTGCCTTGAATCTGGTAAAAAGAGATTATAACCACAAAATAATTCTCCACTAAGAAGTTTACATAAACATGAAACGCTATTTTGAAAGCACATAGAAAAACAGTGACAATGGCAGTCTAGCTATATCTTCTTGGAGTATTGGCTGAATCATTTTGACTGACCTCAAGGATGTACCAGTGAGACAAAATAGGGGTATTCAACCTCAGCAGAAGAGAGTATTTTATTACTAGAAGGTTTACTTTGAATTGCTGAGGCACAATTATAATATAAATTAAGCTGATTTTATTTAGTTTTATTGTTGTTTTTAAATTCTTGCAGTCATGGATTCCCTTATTAGCTCTGACTGGCCTGGCCAGCTCTCATTAGACTGCTCTCGGTGCTGGGCTGCTATCTCGGTGCAGTAAAGACTCGTGCCAGCTATTCAATAGGCGAAGACCCTCAGTGGTAAAAGTACGAATACCGTCTGAAGATTATTTTTAAAATAATTCAAGTGTGTGGATGTTTAAAAATCTCAGAGATAGAGGCGGCAATATACTGAAAGAAACTGGGAAAACATCCAGGGCATTCAGTATTTCCCATAATTCTAATATACAGCTACCCCTTTGCTTTACCCCATGCTCAATGTTTTAATTTGTAACTTAAAAACTTTGCGAATGCTTTCCAAGTAGAAAAGCAGGCCTTCTCTGACATATCAAAATATAACCAGCTCGTTTTTCATTGTCAGAGGAGGATTACAACCAAGGAAAGAAGAAAGACTGGAAGGAACTCTTACTAAAGTTATCCATATGAATTCATGGATGGATGGGTGGATAGATCGTTAATGAAACAGATATAGCAGTGAGTATTTATGTGTAGGGGTGTGTGTGTGTGTGTGTGTGTGTGTGTGTGTGTGTTTGTCTTCTAAAACAACCTCGAAACTTCAGTAGCAATGACTACACCTAGCATCTATACCTTGATTTCTAGACATCATTTTATACTAAAAGGAAATGGGAACAGGAATTCTTGGAAAATCAGCTAGAAAGGAGCTGGGAAAAATACAAGATGGGCATGGAACATCTTTGAGTTCAGAAAAAAATTGCTTCCTTCACTCCTTACCCTCAAAAACTGAGGGCATGTTAAAATACATACACACAAAAAGTTTGAATGGGACTACCACTGGCCAAATCTGAGATAAATTATACATCAAAATAAGTAATAATTTTCTAGCAAATATTCATAACTCATTAAATTAAATGCATATAGAAACCATGACACCATTGCAAACATACAAAAGTAAATAGATAATTTAAAGGGGGAGAAAGAAAAGCCCATCTTTATAGAAAAATGCCAACTAAAGATGTTAACAAATCTGGAATTGGATATTCACCATGTGAAAAGAATCGTAATATTTGATTCAGGCACAAATTATCAATGAATACAAAAACTAGAAAGTGAATATTTGATGAGACAGGATATTTACAAAGTATCTCCCCACAATATACTTATTAATTATGAAAGGGGAAATGATAACTATGAGAGAAAATTGGCAGATACCACCTTAACCAAATAATCAAAGATAATTCACCTTTAATGGGACAAATGGACATCATGTGTCTCCTAAAAATGACACAGCATCCCTCCCATGGTATTCCTGCTAAAAATGCATAACTGGATCTAATCATGAAGAAACATCAGGCAAACCAAAATTTGAGGGACATGGTACAAAATAATTAGTCTAGACTCTGAATATGTCAAAGTGGGAAAAGACAAAGAAAGACTAAAGAACAATTCTAGAATAAAGGAGACTAAAGATTTATGTCAACAAAAAACAACACGTAAACCTGGATCAGAAAAAAAGTCATTTTGCTATAGGGACATTATTAGAATAACTGGTAAAATTTGAATATTTTAACCATTATTTGCTATATATTTTATCATGATAAAGTAGAATATAGTATAGTATCAAAGCCAATTTATTGACTTATGTAATTATACTATGTATGTAGTTTTATACATTATATAAATGTATAAAATAACATATTTTTGCTTTTAGGAAATACACACAGAAGCATTTAGATAGAGGTATCATACAAGCACTGACTTTCATACAGATTAAGAGAGGGGGATTTTGGGGTGGGTTGACCATTTAGGGAATTTGCACGGCTAATTACCTGTACTAATTTTTTTTCTATTTCCACAATTCTGAAATTATTTCAAAATAGCAAGTTAAAAGAAAATATATTTTTCTAATATGATGGAAAGATAGGAGATGACACAGAAAATTCAGCTGGGAGCTATTAAAGAATAAACTCAGGAGTTAATGGTGTTGTCAGTTTTCATCAGGAAATGAGAACAAAGGGTTCTTGATCCTTTCCATGAATTATCTCCACAGTCCACAGAATGAGCTCCTAACTAGGAAAAGCAAAGTAAGCATTGAATTAGCAAATAAAAAATGCAAAAACATAGTAAGAAAGCATCTTGCCATTTAAAGTGTGTTTAAATACTGAAACCTAAATAAACAGCACCTGGGCAAACTGAAAGTCATCACTAAGGTTATCTGGAAAAAGCAACCTCCTAACCAACTGCAGATGTGAAAGTGAGCCTACCCTTGGTGAAATCAGTCAGACCACAGCATCAGGGAAATGTGCCTGGATGCTACACAGGAGACAAGTGGATGCTTCACCTATCTTCAAAAATGGAGCTCCTGGAAAGAAGAGAAAGTGAAGTTTGACAAGATTAAAAACAAAATTCTGGAACCAATTAAAATCTTCAAATATCTGCGTCATAAAAAATTAGGAAGAAGAAATAATTGCAGCTAAAATCAAACTAAGCCAAACTAAACATTTCTTTTTTGAGAGCCTTGGTAGATGTACAAATCAGGATGAAATCTATACATGAGTAATTTTGCTACCAAGAAGCTATTGACAACATTTTATAAGAAATCATGAGCAAGATAGAAGGGCATGGACAGATTCCCACATTCTAATACGGTTAACATAAAGTGGGTTTAAAATTGTTTAGATCATTGTCTAAATGATTGTTCAAACTGGAAGGAATGATTTAGTACTGTAAAGGATTCCATTCTATTCGGAAAATGTATAATTGAGGCACAAAGACACGAAATTTATCAGGGATGCTTCAGAATTGAACTAGAGAAGCACAAGTGAAAAATATTTTCACAAGTTAGAATGATTGGTTAAAGAGAACAAGGCTATTGATTCAGTAAACTTTGACTAGTAATAAAACAGAAAATGTGGAAACTACTGAAAATATAAAAATTAAAATATGTCATAGTGACCAACACAGAGACATGGATACTATTGATATTCTTATGGTATTTCTTCTTGTATTGTGCATGTGTGGATGTGTAATTTTAAGTGAAAACATTCCACATGTCCATGCATTATTTCGTTTAGCATATATACACAGTATTATCTGCTATGTTTGTGAATATTCTAGGCACTGGGGCCAGTCAGCTATAAAAGTTGACACTCTCGAACTCATGAAAGTTACAGTTTAGATATAATTTAATATTTTATTGTGTGTCCTCTTAAGATTACAATGAAAGAGTCTTTCATATTATTAAATATTTTTAAGTGGTAATAAATGTACTATGTTTCATTGGTTGTACATTTGATTCATTTAGCCATTTTTCTATTGTTGCATATCTCACTACTTTCACATTTTACTGTCATAAATAATGCTAAACAGCATTGTACATAAATAATTAACCTTATTTCTCGTTTATTAGAATATAATCTAAGAAATGTTATTAATGTTCACCCCTCCTCTATATTTCCTAATGGCTTCTGCAAAGATTATAACTACTATATTTATATCCAAACAAGTAATAAATGAATGCATTTAGCTTCCTTATCATCAGTAGTGAACCAACAATTTGAAAAGAAAGTAATCAACACTTGGCAATTTTGCAGATAAAAAGATTGTTTTACTGAGGTTTAAGTTTATATTTTCTTTATAATTGAGGGATGAATTTGTATACCTTTACTAAACACTGTCATTCACTTTTTTGTGAATTATCTGTTCATATCCTTTTTCTACTGCTGTTGTCATTGATTTTCTATTGGTAATCTTGTCATCTTATTTGCATAAGTAAGATAGGTATACAGGTAGGAAGAATAATCCTTTGAAAAGATAAACTTTAATATGAAAAAATGTATAAAAACAACACCCAGGGTTGAGTCCCTCTCTCTCTCTCATTCACACCACACACACACACACACACACACACACACACACACACACACAGACACACACAATGCAAACAACAAACACAAGATGGCGAATTCTTGACCTAATTGTACTCCATCTTTATTTCAAAATCTAAATTTTCCAGATAACATAAAGTAAATGATGATCAATGTGTAAATATATGAAGGAAACAGCACTTTTATATTTCTTTATATTAAGAGAAAGCATGTGTTCAAATGTGGGAGGTAACAGTTTTACCATTCTTTAAATGTGAAAAAACCCACTCATATTTGGATGTACATTTTAAGTGGGATATTGACATGAAAAGGCTTTTCTGGAGGAGAGTGACCAGAAACAGAATAGAGTTTAAAATTATAGTGTGTCAGGATAGTAGA
Source organism: Carlito syrichta (assembly GCF_000164805.1). Classification (NCBI taxonomy): domain Eukaryota; kingdom Metazoa; phylum Chordata; class Mammalia; order Primates; family Tarsiidae; genus Carlito; species Carlito syrichta. The sequence continues at coordinate 545,584 of NW_007242350.1, read as the reverse complement.
AGTGCGGATATTTATACTTACAAATGTAGTTTTTTCTCTTTCCAACTCTAAAATGGAAGGTAACATGTACCAGAATAGGCAAATTTTGTGATGCTCTAGGACATTGAGCTGGGATAGCCTCTATATGTAGTAGAATATTAACAAATGATTATTGAGTGCATGTATAAACAAGTGAATGAGTAAATGAATGAGTCATCAAATGAGCCAAGGACAATGAGGGGAAGTTACAGTTTCTATGCTTTTAGTCAATTTTCTAATCATTTGATTTTCTAACAAAGGATAGGCTTCAACAATAAGCAACAACAAGTATCAGTAAGTACCCCAGGACTTGAAGCATCTGTCAGACACAGAGGAGAAGAGATGGAGGTGATGGAGAGAGGAGTTAGCATTACTCTGAATACTCAGTGTGGCTGCTCTTACCTTTACAATCCTTACATTCTATGAAAGAAGACAGCTATTATATATCATTTGGGAATCCAAAAAGAAATGCATGGAATAAAATGGGGAAACCAAGAAATAACATGTACAAAAATTCTATGATTTCAAGCCTATGACTTCAGAGGTAGGGAAAGGGATTATTTAAAAACAGAGTATTTGAAAATACACTTCACATGGGAAACCTGAGTGTCAGAAGCTCAGATTTCAAATATCTTGAAATAATTTAGTTCGGTTTATACTATTTTTTGCATTATAGAATGAAATCATAAATTTGAACGTGATACTGTGCCAAAACGTTGAATGAATAGAAAATGTTAGTGAAGTACTTTTCATTCATATTCAAATTTGAGGGGTTCTGTGAGTAATACAAAACACCCAGTAAATATAAGATAGGGTTTTATTATCATTAGGATTCATCATTTAAACATAGCTGGCTTAATAGAATCAGTTTTTCTAGAGGATGAGTATCATTGAGATAAGAATCTTCCTCTAAACTTCTATACCTAATACATTAACTGCAATCATGTTTCCAGCCAAATTAATCAAGCAGATATATAAACTATTTAAGACGTTTGAGTGGGAGAGCCAGAGCCACTCTTTCTAGGCTCAGTCTGCCAAAAACCATTGGAGGCGTCTCTATTTCTAATATTAGATACTACAATTGGACCTCCGCCTCCTGCCTCCAGATAACTCCTCAGTAGGGCCGACTTTCAGCTTATGTGAAGATAGAGGAGAACAGGATTTGTGACATTCTGGGCTTCTGCCAGAATTTAGTAGGTGGTGGAACCAAGGCTGAAGGCCAAGTGACAAATCCACTAGATAGCTGCACAAAACATATCCTCATGCTTTTGTTGATTCAAGTGTTATATTATTTTTTTTTTTTTCTGAGCATGGGGGGAGGGAAGGAAATAGTCTACTTTTTGAAAGTGTCTCTCCAAGAAAAATAATTCCAAGTTAAGCCTGGTATACTGTGAGGGGGAGAAAAAAACTAAAATAAAAAGCTTAGCTGTAGTTCATTAACTTTAATTGGTTTTTGTTGCCTCTCCTCAGGTTTCCTGGATCTTTCAGCCATCTCCTCCCCCAACTCTCTGCTTCCCCTTCTTCTACCTCTCGCCTCCTCCCCCTCCAATCTGGCTTTCCCTCCTTCCTGGCAGCATTTTTAGCTTTAATTTGATAGTAAAAAACTGAATCCAAAGTTACAAAATTCTTCAGATTCAACTTCTTTGAAAGAAAAAGAAGTTTTAGAAAAAGAATAGATACCCCAGCGTAAAACCAGGACTCCATCAGCAGCACGTGTCCCTGCATGTGACAGGTGCTCTGTGAAGGTGAAATAGGTCATGTTCATTCATGAAATCAGTCTTTATTTAAAAATACTCTTTTGAGTTCTTAGTACAGCCATCGTTCTGGGCCCTGGAGACTAGAATGGGGACCTTATTTTGTCCCCAGTCTCATTGAACCTACAGTCTATGAAATAACAAACAAAAACAAGTGAGCAGAACAATACATTTACAATTGTTAGTGAGAAATTCTATGAAAATACATAAATTGGGGAGAAGGAATTAAGAGTTGCTGAGGCGCCACTTTAGAGAGTATGGTCAGCAAAGGCTTTTCTGCGGATGTGATTCTTGAGTAGACACCTAAAAAATGGAAGAATATTAGCTTTGTGACCTTTTGGGGAAATAGCATTCTACATATGGGAATGGCACATGCCATAGTAAGAAGGCCAATAAAACTGGAGTGCAGTAAGCAAGAGGATCATGGAAGAAAATGAAGTCAGAACTCAATGAAAGAAAAATATGATCAATTGAATACATTTTACACTCATCTCCTACCGTTGCAGAGATATCTGTATTCTTGAGCATTCCAAATCTTGAGCAACAATCACCAAATCTACCTTGTTCTGAACAATTTCTATATTGAAGTTTTCTGAGCATTTAATTCTGAAAAGCAATGCTTTTTAGATTCTTGCTCCAAAGTTCCTACCTCAACATCACAAAATTAAAGTTAATCTACTATATTGCTATAATTCAAAAATGAAGTGCTAATTTGGGTTTAAAAGGGAAGATAGGACTGAAACCTACATGCTCAGTCAGCATAATTAATTCTTAATTCTTATTTACTGTTAAAATTGACCCATCCATATTTAATTTTGTTAAGTGAACTTGTATGTGATACATATCTCTTCCACCTTTTATTTCTGCTATATCCCATATGGTTGGATTCAAGTTGATTCAAGCATAGTTCATGACAACTTAACTATACACATACACACATACACAAAGAAATTTGTGTGTATGGTGTGTATCCCACACCTCAGGCCTGTGGAAAACAAGACTTTTTAAATGTGACTTCAGAGAATGTAAACACCTGTGTCTTTCAGATCCACTTAGAATTCCCCATGTATACAGATTATTTACAAACCAAAGCAAAAAGAAGAAAATACTAAATTGTTTTGGAGTCCACTGGATTATTTCCATTAGCTTTGACTTATTTTAAGCCCAAGGCACACATAAGTGCTAATTTTCATCATTAATGTAGTCCAGCCTGATCTACCCAGGCAGAACTGGACCTAAAACTTACACTTAATTCAATGCTTCCTAATAGAAGTGAGAGCTAAATTTGGAAGAAAAAAGTTTTGAAGAAATAAAGTCCTGCGATAATAACTAGGCAAAGAATATTGCTCTAGAGAACTGAGGTCTAGTCCTATGATGTGACCACTGGAAAGTTATTTTACTTCCCTAGCTCTCCATGTCCTCATCAGTACAATGAGAGTACACTGACTTGACTGATGATTTTTAAGGGCTATTTAAGCTTTTCAATGCTATCATTAAACTTTAACTAGATTCAAAGATTATTTAAAATAGATATTTAAGATAATAAACCTATATCTATAACTTATTATCCCTTGGGGACACTATGTTAAACAGAAGGCTGATCAAGACTGACAATTGTTCCATGTAGAAAACAGATTTAATGTGGTAATAGGTAAAAAAGGAAGAAGAAAATGGGGAGAGGTTTTGCAAAGAAGAAATAAAGAGGGCTTAGAAGATGAACTAAAAACAAAACAAAATCTGTAGCTCAATATAATTTTGTAACTAGCCAAACTACCTATTGAATTCTGAGAGAAGAGTAAGAAAAGTGGAAGTCCATGTGGTTCAACACTTAGGAAAGAAATTCTATTAATAATAGCAAAAGCAGAATTAGGAGATGGGCCATTTGGAATGTAATTAGGTTTAGACAAGGTCATGAGGGTGGAGGTCCCCCAGGATGAAATTAGTGCCCTTACAAGAAAATGAAAAGACATCAGAGATTCCTCTTTTTTCCATGTGAGGATATGGCAAGAAGGTAGCCACGTACAAGTGAGGGAGAGAGCCCTTGCCAAGAATTGAATTACCTTGATCTTGGACTTTACTGCCTCCAAAATTATAAAAAATAAATGTCTGTTGTTTAAGACACCTTGTCTATGATATTTTGTCACAGTGGCCAGAGCTGACTAAGACATGCTCATTGTCACATTGTTCAATGAGCCATTGGATCAGAAAGGTTAACTATTAAATGAATTTAAACCCAGAGGTTTTGTATTTTTTAGTTGTATTTTTTGAGAGAGAGAAAAAATCTTTAAAAGTCTTTTAAATCTAATATTGAAAGAGACATGGAGAGAAAGGAGCAACAAAAATTTCAGAAGAAACTTCAGAGGATGTTGCAGGAAGAGCCCAGCCATTTTGCACTTCAACATGTTTTCTTCTGGGCCCAAGAGAGAAACATCAAAGGACTTTGTAACCTTCTGGTGAAAGAGGAATTAGAAATTGAACAGGGAGTCACTGGGCTAAGCAGAGCAGGATGTGTCCTAAACTAAAAGGCTGACACTTGAAGGTTTCTCCACTCAGAAGACCACTATTCTTTTTTTTTTTTTTTTTTTTTTTGAGTTGGAGTCTCACTCTGTCGCCAGACTGAAGTGCAGTCTCGGCCTGCTGGTCTCCGGCAATCCTTCCGCCTCAGCCTTCCGAGTAGCCAGAATTACAGGCGCGCGCTACCACGCCCAGCTGATTTTTTGATTTATTGTAGAGATGAGGTCTTGCTGCCCAGGCGGGCCTCGAACCCGCGGGTTCAGGCAATCCACTCACCTCAGCCTCCCAAAAGCGTGGGATTACAGGCTGAGCCACCGAGCCCAAGACCACTATTGGCACATGTTTACCAGAACTGATGTTCAATCTATAACAATGGACAGACTAACAATGGTCATTCAAGTCAAGGTTTATGGAAATTTGAGTAATTGACCAGATGTTTTTAAAATAATTATTAAACTACCCTTTCTGTGAATCCATGTCCCCTAGAATTTTCCCGTTGTTAATCTCCTCAGTCATATTGGACCCAGGCCTTAGTCTATACAGTCAGGGTCAATTTCCATGAAAAATCTGACACATTCATAGCAATTTCACCCTTTCATTCATTTGCTTATATAGTCAATCTTATCACTGTAGTTAAACATGCATTTTAATAGGATCCAAGCCAAAGAAGTTATATTCCAGGAATGGAATTTCAGATGACTTCTAGTGTGAGGTGCAGAAGTTGTGATAGTGAAGGTGAGCAAGGAGACTGGTGCAAGAAATGAGTAAGTCTAATTGTGACATTGGATATTCCAAGGTACAAATAGCTTACTCTTCTACCCAAGGAGAAGATGTGCTATGAACACTGGAAACTCATTCCTGTCATCCCCAAAGTTACAGGTTCATACATATATAATGAGTCTTAGAAGCATGAAACTAAAAGTATACATTTTTTAGAAAATATATGATATTTAGATAAATTATGATAAAATGTCAGTAGCTACACATAAGGATCAAAGTAATTGAAAGTATGTTCTTTTTTTTTAATTTTTTTATCAATATTTTTTATTTTGATATTGTGGGGTACAATTAAGGGTTAGGTATACAAATATGCTTCATTCAGGCCCCCTTGTTGATAACAGGTGTCTCCCCATCTCCAGACAGATGTTTACTACCATTAGTCCCATCCTCCCCCCATAGTTTCCCAACACTGTCAGTCATTTTCTTATAGTAGTGCATGAATGATCAAGTTCCACTATATGAGTGAGAATATGTGATACTCAGATCTTTGTTTCTGTGAGAGGTCACTTAGTATTATAGACTCTAACTCCATCCAGGTTGCTGCGAAATTCATGATTTTGTTCTTCTTTATGGCTGCATAGTATTCCATCATGTATATGTACCACATTTTTTTAATCCAGTCCTCTTTTGATGGACAGAGTGGTTGGTTCCAGGTTCTTGCTATTGTGAACAATGCTGCAATAAACATTCGTGTGCGGATATCTTTTTTATAGAGTGATTTGGGTTCTTCAGGGTATATTCCCAGTAGGGGGATTGCAGGGTCATACGGGAAGTTGATGTTTAGAGCTTTTAGGAATTGCCACACTGCTTTCCACAGAGGTTGCTCTAGTTTACACTCCTACCAACAGTGTAGAAGTGTTCCCTTTTCGCCACACCCTCTCCAGCAGCTGTTATTTTTTGAGTTGTTGATAAATCAAAGAAACCATCAAGAGAGCAGGAAGACAGCCTACAGACTGGGAAAAAGTATTTGCCAACTCCAGGTCTGACAAAGGCCTAACATCTTGGATCTACAAGAAACTCAAACGTGCTGAAAAGAAAAAAACAAACAACCCAATTATAAAGTGGGCAAAAGATATGAACAGACACTTCATGAAGACATCCGAGCAGCCAACAGACACATGAAGAAATGCTCAATCTCATTAATCATCAGGGAGATGCAAATCAAAACCTCACTGAGATACCACCTAACTCCGGTCGGAATGAAAGTGTGTTCTTACACCTTCATCTCACAAAGAGCAGCTCTGTACAGTGAGAATCATAACAAAGACCTTTAGGGAATGTTGCCAGTAAATTTGAAAGAAATATGTCTCTTTGACTAGACACTTAAAGCTAAAAAAGAAATAAAGAGCCCAATAAGGGTGGCATTGAAGGAGAAATAAAACTTTTCATTTTGTTTTAACCCTTTCCCTCAGATGTATTTATGCATATGTTTTCCTACCTCTGTAAGCTTTAGTCAGCATAATTCAGGCTTTGAAGACTGAGAATCTCATAGTACCCAAGATAACCATGGAGAAGATGAAATTATACTCATCTGGGACTGAAGCTATGCCTGTTTGAGGAATAAAGTTGAGTTAACTGATTTTCATTACCAGAAGGTACTCTGGAAATTATGCGCTGATATCATTTGGTTTTCATTATCTGTCCTTTTCTTTATAAAAATAAAATTCTCAATTGATTAATTATAGGTAATAATTAATATCAAAACAATTGAGAAATGAATATACATACATATATGCATGTGCATCTATGTGTGTATTTCTGGTATAGCTCTTCACAGTGCCTCACCTAGCGTTCTGTATAGAGCACATATGCAAATTGTTGTCTCCTGAAAAACCAATGCTGTTTCATCAATGTAGGCTTAGTACTCATTTCAATGGCACCAAAAGCTTCAAGTCTTGATGGCTGACAATTTCCAAAGCAAATACATACTAGTAACCTTTATGGCTGCCAGCTCTGGTCAAAAGAGCATAACTTTTCATTCTGGGTCCAATTTTGGCTTTGAAATTTACACATTTTGTGGCCTTGGGCAAGTTACCAAAATGTATTGAATCTTATATTCCCTCATTTCTAAAATACAGCTAATAATACATGCTTCATAGTATTGTCCTGAAGATTAAGTGTGGGTAAAACAGCTGAAAAAGTATCTATCCTGCAGCAATTGTTTAACTGTTGCTAATCTCTTTTCATTTTTTTTTTTTTAACCTTTCACAGAAGTGGCTGAATGTGCATCCAAAGACTTTTGTTTATGACACACTGTTGTAAGTTTAGTGCAAGTTGCTATAAGTGGGGACATAGAATCTGTTTTGGAGCTAAATAAATACATCTTTTATATTCTCACTTCTAAAATCACGTATCAATCATTCATTGTTTGAGAATGACTATACCCCTCATCATTGTGTGAAGTTACCATAGAGCCGATTTTTTTTAACTTTAACCAGTTTAGATACTGTTGCTTGAAATGTGTTATACACGGTTCTGCTTTTATAAACCAAGTATGATGAATATAATTCTTTATATCAACAAATATTATAAATTATCAAGGATTATCTTGTGCCAAGCAGGATGATGAGCGATTAATAAAAATATTAAGAAAAGAGTCCTAACCTTCACAGAACTCACAGCCCAGTTAAAGAGATTAGGATATCAAGAAGTAATTATACGAGAAGCAGGCCCATTCATAACACTTGCTAGACCTGAGCATGAATTTAAGTGGAGGCCCACATACCAGATGTCTAAATATTTAAAAGTTTTAAACTAAGCTAGCAACAGCTGAGTAAAATATGTTTCTTTTTCTACCTTAGCAAATATACCTTCTTAACAATATGAACAACCAGATTCAAGTTTAGAATTCCTGAATTCCTTGGAGATTCAGGCTAGAAAAAAATGTCATCAAAGATACTATCCTTCCGGCCCAAGCCTGTGTCCTTTCTTAATTTTTTCACTGACTCACCCCCAGCTCTGTCTTTTGCCTTGAGGGCCCTTGGGCACATGTGTGTGGATACACCAGGCAACGAATCCACACTCCATTTACATTCCGTCCATCCCTCAGACCTGGTGGTGTTCACATCACCACGTGAACAATTCTTAAACACAAAGATTCAGAGAAAGAACTCCAGCCAGCTTCTGGAATGGGATTGGAACTATTCATGTAGGGAGTCTTGTAGCCCCAGGTATTCAGAGCACAATATAGAAAGGGAAAGGCTATGATTCTGGGTAATACATCTCTTTGAGCCCATAAACCTCTCCCCACTTGAAGGAGGCCAGAGATATTTAAATCAGGGTTCCACTTGCCCAGGTCAGGGGGTGACACTGGCTACAATTATCGTAAGAGAGATGTCCATGAAAGGCCGATAGATCCCTGAATGGGAGAGTGCAGCTCTTTTCACAAAAGTGGGGAAGTTTTCAGAGAAGAGGTGGCATTCGAGCTGGGTCTTACAGCATGAGTGGGAGTTTACTGTGCAAAGAAAAGAGGGAAGGGCACGCCAGGAAAAGAAACAGCATCTGGGAAAACAGAGTTTGAAAGAGTGGCATATTCAGAGAATAGTGAGAAGTTCCTCGTCACTGAAGCGTAGGGGGCACGTGGGAGTTGAGAAGAAATGAAGGTGGCAAGATTTGTAGAGGAGGGAAAGATCGGGAGGCTTTGATCATAATAACTGTTGCTCTCCCAGAAGGCGTTAGAGATGACACAATGGGAGCATGGCGCATTGCAATTTCAGAGAAGATCTCCGGCAGCATGAACAGACTATATCTAGGGAGACCATCCATCTGATAGGCAGTTGCCTACAGAAAAATAATGAAACCTAAGGCTCCTGCCATCAAACACAAAGATGCTTCACATGAATCTTCTCTACCTTACAAGGCTGGAGGAAGAATGTGAAGAATGAAGAACAAGGTTTCAAATGTAGAGTTGCCCCAAAGAGAAGGCAGTGGCAGTGAGGACAGATTTAAAATGAAGAGGTGCTTGAGAGGGAGAATCAGTAGTGCTTGGTGGTTGACAAGAGGGTAGAGGCACAAGAAGGTCTGAGGATGACTCTAGCTTTGGTAGACATCATGCTATTAACTGAGGTGAGACTATGCAGTAAGGAACAGGTTTTCTGGAGTTGACAAAATTCATTTCATTTGTGTATTTTCCTATGTAGAAACACAATATCAAACCACTGAGGTCCCTGCCTAGACTGAAAAACCCCAAAATATTTTTTTTCAATTTTTTTTCTTTCTTTCTGCTGTTTAAAGATTCTCTTTCCTAGTCTTTGTCAAGAAATTGTCACTTGTTGCATGTTTATGTAGTCAAAGTTCCTACCTGTTCTACAGTTGAATCATTCTGTATGTTAATTATGAGATTAAATGGGAAATGAAAGATGAACTCAGAGACTCCTCTAGATTTAAGATGTGAAAATTTCAGGGCATCCCTGCTATGATTTCTTTCTTTGTAGCTTAAAGATGCTATCCCAATGAGCTGGAATTGTCAGATTTGACTTCCAAATGAGAGGGGAATTGCCAAAATTCTGCAAAAGAGGTCTTGGGTAATCTGAAGAAGTGAAGGTGATCTGTTGCTTTGCTTGTAATCCTTTTTTCTACTTGTTGGTGATTTTCTTCTCTGAGATGCTTATTTTTTATTCTCCTGGGTCACAGGAATATTATTGGAAAATCTTTTACACTAACCCTGTGATGTTTAAAGCATAATGGCAAACTTCAACTCAGCCATTTAAATTTCTCTTTCCTATTTCTCCCCAAATTTTTGGACATTTAGAGAAGTACTCACAGCCAGCTCAGTCCCTAAGAGGCCGATTGAAAAGACTGACCTAGAAACAAGGCCATTGTATTTAGCCAAAGCCTGGCAGAGATGCTGGAGCAGGTAACCCCACCCACTCTACAAGCTCACCTAAGGGCATGAAGGATGCTGCTTTCCCTACTACAGCTGGAAGGTCTGTGCCTGACATGTCTGTGCTGTCTGCCTGGTTCTCATCCTCTCAACATGTCAATCTGGTGCCACTCAGTGATTGCTATATACACAAACAACACAACAACAACAAAAAAGAAAAATCAAATACAAAAACAATATTAGCCCAGTATGGAAGACAGCAATAAGTGGAATATAGATATGTTATCACTGATTGCTTTCAGTTTAATAGAAATGTTTTTGTTTCAGCTACTTGAGTTATGTAGATATCTGTGATTGTGATTGCCATATACAAAAATAATAATGAAGGGATTCTTTTAATGTTCTCTCAGGCATATAATCAAAACTAAGTAGTTTTAAGAAGATTGTTTTAAAGCATAATTTCTTTCTTCCAATTATATAAATACATTAAAGCTTTTCTCATGAGTTTTTTCAAAAATATTTTTAATCCTCCATTTTTAGGTTTCTAATTAATTCAAGGATTTTTTTCGATAAAAACATATTTCTGAAAGACCTCGATTATTTGCTCTTCCTAAATGTTTTCCATTGCAAGGATTAGAGGTGATAAATCACATTCAGTTTATCTCCTACGGTTTCTTCTAGCACATTGTCAACTCCCCTCTCACCCTCATGCGCACACCCCCTGCATAGTAACTGCATATGGGACAGTGTAAAGGCTGTGGGATAAGTGACACTATTAGCACAGTGTGGTGGCTTTGATGTGTAGCTCTCGGCAGGGTTGCCAGAAGAGTGACAGACTCCTGCTCTAATGCAAAGACTATTTCTCATTTACTCGGTTCACTTCTAATAGTCTTATATTACCATTAGTGGCACAAAGCAGATAGACAGCATGGCTGAAAAATCTCACATCCTTGGGATTAGTTTATTACTTTGAGTGCCAGCTTTCTGAATGCAATAAGTCCTTTATTGAACAAAAATAAAAATATTCAAAAGTATAATAGGTATCAAAATGAGGCCAATCATTTTTATTTTAATTCAAATGAAAACAGTGTTACCTCCCACACCACCACCACCCCAAGTCCAGGAGCGGGGGTGTGGAAACTCAATTTTTCTCTGCAATTTCTAAGGCAAAAGCTGTCCTAGTCTCCCTGCATGTGCCAGTGCTCAACGAATTTAGTTTTGCCAGTTTCTAAGCCTTGTGCAAAATGCTGTTCCCAAACAAGAACAGCAAAAAAAATTAATGAATAATTTTTATCTAAAAATAAACAATATTAATGGTTGAAAATCAAAAGATAAAAGAGGGGGGATCAAAGGCACCCATGAAAATAGAGGGGATTTCTCTCTGAATGGAGGAGTTAACCAATGAGCAGTTAACCAGTAGGCTTAAAGCAGAAGCCAAACTACCTATAAATGCGGGAACATTTTATGTGTGAGAAAGCTGTTAAAGGGGACTTAAAAGAACAAAAAGTACCATTTGTTCCCCTAATTAAGTTTGAAGAATCTAATTAAGGGCAACATAAAAGCCTAAGAAATGCTGGTTATTAGGCATGTACTTTAACGTGATCAGTGAGATGGTATTCTTGTAAACAAAGATGCTAATTTCACCCAGCCCAAAATAAACCTCTCTGCAAATATCTCACAACATAATCATGCAGTACCTTGGGAGCAGAATTCCTATCTAGTGCAGGCTGCCTCTTGAGGTTACTAATCTAGGCATTAATGGCAGTCAATTTAAAGATGTAACAGAGGATAAAAAAATCTGATAATTTGATTTGAATATGACCACTTCTCTCCTCGGAGTCTTCTTTATCTTGTATTTAACTGGGTCTGAGCAACTCTAAGAATTGACCATTTCAATCATAAATAAGTAGAACTTTATCTGTAAAATGGAAACAAGTTGGAAAAGAAGTTAAAGAGCATTTATATTTGATTAAAACAAAACATCAGTATTATTTAATTAGCCTTTCCTATTGCTTCAAGAATATTGTTAGGTTTTAGTTTTAACATTCAGATAGACAGCATTTCTCTTTAAAAAAGGAATTGGTCAGTATTATAAAATTAGTAAGAATAATGGGATTATATGATTGTGTTTTTATCTAGTTTCACTTTAGTCGCTATAAGTGAAGTGAACGATCATCCCAGAGTTAAAAACTCTGACTTCTGGGGACATGCTTCATGTTTTGATTCAGCAACAACCAGTGTCTTAATTAGGAAACACAGATAAAGATATTTTTTGAGAATGCTTCACAGGGATGCTGTAATGACACTATTTTAAAGAGCTTTGCATTTCTTGTATCAAAGGTGTTATGATTTCATATTATTGTCAACACCAATATTAAGCACAGGAATGCAAGGAGGTAGACAATTGTGGTTTAATGATATAATCACACCAAATGATATTCCCAATCCTATTTAGTTTTGAATTAGCCATAACCTGCAGTAGCTTGTGTAGCTTTACAATTGACATGCTATTAAAACTAATTCGAAAGCTTATGGCTAGGGAAAAGAGCTAGGGCTTCTATGATGCTTTGAGACTTTGGTTCTAAAATCAGCACTCAAAAGAACAGCTTTCAAAAAAAGGGCAGTGTCTAACAGCCTTGAGATGAAGGATTAGAGATTATAAATAGACTGAGTTTTAAAAATATATTGTGGCATACAGATACTTCTAAGGACTTTACCCTGTTGGACATTCAACAGCTGTACCTAACAGAGCTTAGAGGGGAGGCTACTTGTCTCAGGGTCTCTGGCTTTAGACTCTGGCCTCTGGAGAAACAATTCAAGGTAGACATTATAGATCCAAAGAAATGAAACATTAGAGTCAGAATGAAAGAGTTACACAAAATTAAGCACCCTAAACTTGACAACAGACTGATTCAAAATTTAATTCTGAAGATAATACCCTCAACTGCCATTTACATCAATATACACCGGTACATATATAGTCTATACTGTGTGCAAAGCATGACAATTTTATTTTAAGAACAGCAAAGAAGCACTTAGAAAATTAACATAAGAAACAAGTAAATATTCAGATGATAGTATCATCGAATCACTTTGTTTAAGCCCACATCTTTTAGCCCAGTCTTGAAATTAATATTCAGAAAATATCAGGCCCATAAAAATTCTATCACACTACTCCACACCACAATGATCCTGTCAGAGTGTTGATGCTGTCGCTTCCCACCCAGCCATTCCCGGTCCCTTCTACTATAGTTCCTAAATCCTTTAGGTAAGAGAATGCCATCCTCTCCCAGTGGCAAATACAGAAACTCGCATTATCTACTCCCAGTTCCTTGGAGAAAATGGAAGAGCACTATTCATTTCAGATCCACTGCTAAGTTTATTTAAATACCTCCTGAGATCTTATAAGATCTGATCATATCATTCAAACTATGTTGATCTTACTATCACTCATCAATCAATGATGAGAATTACCTTCAAAGAAGGTGATGGAAGAAAGAATCATTTTTCTTTTGAAAAGGGATTAGAATATGGACATTCTACTTGTCTGACTAGACTGTTCCTCTCTGATGTGACCATGGCTATGCCACCATGTTTCTGCTGCATTGACTGTGTGCCTTTTGATGTGCCTGTATCACTCATGTGTCTTCACCTACAGCAAGAGACTAATTTCATGCTAATTGCTCCATGTTACCATCAAATAGTATTGCCTGCATCTCCACACTACCTGCGAGTAGGTTTGGGTATAAATGCTGAGTCTGAAAATATAGTAATATATTAACCTTTTAACTCATTTATATTCTGTCTTTATTCTCCACCTTAGTCAAATTATCATCAACAAATGATAAACAAACTATTACTGAGAGCACTTTAAGTGTTGTCCAGTAGGTAATGTATGGATCATTCTTCATTCATTTCCAGATTATAAAGTTTAAAAAGAAAATAAAAAATTTAAAAGATTGACAGGTACATAGGTCTGTATTATGAATCTCTTTTTGAATGCAGTAGGTACCTATGAATATATCCTCTCAAAACTTACACCTTTAGGACACTTATGGAAGGGAAGAAGCAACTGCCTGGCCTTGGCCTTCTTAGAGGTTAAGTGATTAAATGAGAACTCATGGAGCAAAACCCTGTCGAAATGAACCTGGACATTATTTCAAAACTTTGTGAAAAGCCAGCCTGCTTCTAGTGGTTAACTTACTCAACCTTGGGCTCAGTCCAAACAGAAACAGCAGCCCTAACACAATCCTTCTTCGATTCCATTAGATTTATCCCTTCAAACTGCATTTCTTACAGATGGCATTTGAATGAGTACTTTACAGAATTCTGCATCTGTGTTGAATGGGCCTTATCTTTCCCTCCAAAACTATTTTTTTTAAAACAACATATGCAGATGAGCCAAAGTTTGGCCTTCAGAGTCCAATACCCACATGTGCTCTGCTTGATGCTTCTATAAGTAAAGTGCTTTATCCAGATGTTCTAACACTCAGGTGCTGGGCATGACTACGAAATAATTCAGCAAGACACAACAGAATGTGGGTCAATGATTTGGGACGGAGTCACAGACACTCACATCCATAGGCTGCAGCTTGTTTCCTGCCACAAGTGGAAGGAGAAAGCAATTAAGAGCACTACCTGCCAAATATAAGAATAATACTACAGGCTCGCCTTTTTAAAGACATTTTTTAGAGCAATGTTGGGTTTATAGAAAAAGCAAGAAGCAGATACAGAAATATCCCACATACATAGCTTCCCATTATCTATATCCCCCACCAGAGTGGAATCTTTGTTGTAGTGAGCCTACACTGACACGTCATTATGATCCAAAGTCCATAGTTTACATTAGAGTTCACTCCTGATGTTGGACTATTTACAACCCTAACAATCCTCTGTGTTCTCCCTATTCATCCCTCTCTTCCCCATAATTCCTTGGAACCATTGATATTTTTACTGTCTCCATGGTTTTGCCTTTTCCAGAATATCATATAGTTGGAATTATACAGCACGTAAATTTTCAGATTGGCTTCCTTCACTTAATAATATGCATTTAAATTTTCATTTTGTCTTTTCAAGACTTGGTAGCTCATTTCTCCAAAACTCAAAATTTTCTGATGCTGAAAATTTTCCATTACCTAGATGTACCATGCCTATTTACCCACTCAACTACTGAAGAATATCTTGGTAGCTTCCAAGTTTGAGCAATTGTGAATAAAGCTTATATAAACATCTATGTGCAAGCTTTTGTGCAGATATAAGGTTTTAACTCATTTAGGTAAAAACCAAGAGTGCAGTTACTGGATTATATGGTAAAAGTATGTGTAATTTTGTAAAAAACTGCCAAACTATCTTCCAAAGTGGCTATACTGTTTTGCACTTTCACTGGCAGTGACTGAGTATTCCTGTTGTTCTACATCCTCACCCAGTATTTGGCATTGTCGGTGTTCTGGATTTTGCCCATTCTAATAGATATGTATTGGTATCTCATTTTAATTTGTATTTTCCTGATGACATATGATGGGAAGCATCTTTTCATATGCCTATTTGCCATCTGTATATCTTCTTGGGTGAGGTGTCTGTTGAAGTCATTGGTGCATTTTTTTAATTGGGTTGTTTGTTTTCTTATTGTTGAGTTTTAAGAATTACTTGCAATTTTGGATAATAGTTCTTTATCAGATATGTCTTTTGCCAAAATTTTCTCCCAGTCCATGGTTTGTCTTTTTATTCTCTTGATATTGTCTTTTACAGAGTAGAAGTTTTTAATTTTAATGAATCCCTTACCAATTCTTTCTTCCATGGATAATGCCTTTGGCATCATATTCAAAAAGTCATTGCCAAACTCAAGATCATCTAGATTTTCTCCTATGTTATCTTCTAGGAGTTGTATAGTTTTGCATTTTGCATTTAAGGCTGTGATCCCTCTTGGATTAATTTTTGGTAACGGTATAAGGTCTGTATCTGGATTGATTTTTGTACTTGTGGATGTCCAGTTGTCACAGCACCATTCATCGAAGAGACTGTGTTTCCTCCATTATTTTGCCTTTGCTTCTTTGTCAAATATAAGTTGACTATATTTATGAAGGTCTATTTCAAAGCTCTCTATTCTGTCCCATTTATCTATTTGTCATCCCTTTCACCAATACCATATTATTTTGATTTCTGTAGCTTTACAGTAAGTCTTGAAGTCAGATAGTGTCAGATCTTCATCTTTTTATGCAGCACACACTTCAAGACTAGCACATGAATGAAATGAAGAATCTGTGCTAATAAAACAACACTTTGCTTCTCATGTCTCAGTGTGGACTGACCACCTCCACCCAGGATGAGTAGCAGAAGAGTGGAGTCTATTGGTAGATCTGGGGCAGAGAGAGGGTAATTCAATATAAGGGACATAATTTGGCATCATTGAGAAAATCCTCCATCTAATCCACTGAGCTAACAAGAGAAAGAGTGATACTGAAAAAATGTGGGTGGTCCAACATAGGTTTTTGGTAAGATTTATTATGTATCAACCATTCCGATTGACACATCTTCGAAAAATAGTTTTCAAAAGCATGCTGAAGGTGAATCTAGAGTACACAAATGAAAAAAGCAGAAAAGGTGCTAAAGATAAAAGTGCAAATCACATACCAGCTCCTAAAAATTATTCATTATTAGCATTGTGAAATACCTGAAAAACATTTGTGATTTCTGTGTGACTTGTTTTATTTTTTAACAAAAATTCTGCGTTGGTGTTAAACAGATTTTCAACCCTCAACAAACCAGATGGCTAATCCAAAATTATTACATGAAATATGAATAGGAAACTAAGAACTGTACTCTGCAAAAAGATAATGAGAATTTTTCAGCATTTACATTTTTACCAAATAAGTTATATTTCTATTTCATTGGTATCTTCTTTGAAATTGTAACAAATAGTTCCAGTGATAATTACCAAATGTCTATATTTAAGGAAAACTAGCACATGTGTATCAAAAATAATAGCACAAATTGATATTTCTGAATTGCCTGTTTTTCTAGATATAGACATTTGGTAATTATCACTAGAGTTGGCATATGAAGAGGTGTTTAGATAATTTTAAAAATTCATAATGCTTACTCAATAGACCATGCACTAATTACACTATGCAATGAAAATCCATATACAGGTATGTTATCATAAGGTGAGATCTTGACCCAATAGACAATAAAGGAAACGAATGTACTTTGGCTTAATAAGCATAACCAATTCACTTTAGGACCTTCTAAAGCAGCTCTGTCTATGACTGATAAATCACTTGCTAATCTAATAGTGGTCCCAAGGTAGAATAAGTTTGACCTTAAAACGAAAATGTTTATTCCCCAAATATTATTTTTGTACCTTGGCACAAAGAAGTTTATTAATTCTGCATCACTTTGTCTGTCTCCTGCAGCTTTTAGTTTTGACTTATTGCCTGATTGGCAAAGAATAGCTTCCAACAGAGAAAGGTTTAGCACAACTTGGCCAGAAAGGGCTTGCATCTGGCTCCTTACCTAGTAGAACTGATATCTGTGGGAGCAAGTCTTTTCTCCTGCTCAGGTAATGTTCAGAGTGTATAAAGAGAGCACAAACAGGCAGCAGATGGAAGACATCCTTGGTTCCATTCACCTTAGTGTCTGGCCAATTCTTGGCAAATGTTATTTTCAGAGCACAGGGAGAATGTGAAACACCATCAGCCATTACCAGGTGACACCAGCAATAAGGATGTCAGCTGTGACTTGGGCAAAGGAGGACTAACTGGCTGATAGGAGTGTGAAGTTGCTAAGCTAAAGCTGTCTTGTTCATAGCTGCTGTGAGGTAATACAGCTCAGTGGGCTACTAATGAGAAGCAAAAGAGAAATATAAAGGCCACGCCAAGGGGGATAAGAAAAGGAAGGAAGATCTTTATGAGGTCGAATTTAAACCTCCACTAAAATTCATGTTTTGTAGCATTAAGAACAAGAACATAGGCCGGTTTCTATTGACTAATAAGAGCTTAACAAATGTGCATGAGGTGCTTAAGAGATAACAGCATAGCAAAATAAGTGTAATGAAAAAACAGGAAGAACAAGAAATTTAGTTAATATCACAACCAAACAAAACATCAAAACACCCTCTGCTAAGATAAGTTAGCATGGTGAAGTGTTTGCTAGTTCTTGGCATGTTTCTAAAAATCAGATAAAACTTTTGAGACTAAATAACTTTAATTATATATCAATTTTTCAGAGATGACAATGCACATAGGGTATAATTAAATGATGGTTCTCGTCCTTCTCATACATCAACTTACAGGGCCATTGATCTGATCATTTCTTTCACATCTGTTTTTAGCTGATGTTGTAGCCATTAATGAATGAAGTCTCATGAGACTTACTAATAATGATTTCATGTTCTGGTAGAGGTAGTTAGGTCTCACCTATTATTCCACATGCACCCTTCTAATGGCTTTTGAGGTCGCGTTCCACCAAACACTAAGCTAGGTGTTGCTGTAAAGGGGATTTGCAAATAAAATTAAAAGTTCATAATCAGTTGACCTCAACTAGAGATTATCCAGGAGATTACACTGAGACTTTCCTGAAAGAGAGAGAGAAACAGAGAGACAGAGAAAGAAAAAGTCCTGTGGCTTGCAGCTTCAAGCCATGGTTAGTTTCGGCCTGTTTGTAATCTCCCCTTCCAGGTGGCCTGCTCTGTGAATACCAGTCTTGCCTACCCAGCCCCCACAATTACAGAAAGCTATTTATTGCAACAGTTCTCTTAACACATATATCTCCTACTGGTTCTGCGTCTCAGGTTGAACTCTGAATGATGCACACCACTAAATTTTCCATCCTTCTTTGAGTAGGTTAAAGTCATGCGAGTATAGCACATGGCACTAACAGGTGAGAGTGCATGGCACTTCCAAACTGGGACAACTAAAATCAAAGGCAGTGCATTGTCTTTATCCCCCCTTCCTCAGTTGCAAGTGTGGAGGCCATCGGTTAGGAAGACAAAGCCACAGACAAAAGCAACCTGTATCCCTGAGGCAAAACGCGGAAGTAAGCATCACCCAAACTGCAAGGAGAAACAGATCTTTCTTCTATTAAACTTTAGATTTGTTAATCTCATATTTCAGGGTTTATTAATTAGCTCAGTGTAGCCTGTTTTATCCCATTTAATAGGCATAGTCTTGACTTTCAGAAATATCTATTAAATGTTTATAGAAACTAGTTAATTGGGATTAATGTCCATTAATATGTCAATTAAATGTCTATATACATAGACAGAGGGTACTCAGAAATTTACTGGACACATTTTTGTCTTAAGTGATGATAAAATAGCACCATCACAGGATGATCAAATGCTTCATTTTCATAGGCAGCTATAAATAAGACAAAGGTAGAATACAGCAATGGGTCAGAAACATGAGCTGTAATTACTGTGCTCACTACATGTATTAGCAGAACTTTTGTTATTTTGGAAAATCAATTTTACACTTGTATGTTCCTAGTTCCACTGCAGTCCTCTCTTATTATAATCTGCAGAAGTTCCTGTGATCAGAGTCAAAGATATACAAACACCACAACACCACAGGAAGAAACACCCTGTTAACAATACTCAAGTATGACAAAAGAATCCCAAACAATAAACTGAAGGGCTGATTGATCCAAAAAATAATCTTTTGAGCCCTTATCTATGTGGCTGAGTTTCTGTTGTAAAATCTCAGGATAGTCACCATGCTACTTGTACATAGTGCTACAATGACTTGTCTACAGTGCTACAATCTCACCTAAGAGTTATAGGTGGTTATATCATAATTAATAAATACATTAATTTAATAGGAAATATTAAGATAAGTATTGCAAAAGATGAAACATTATAAGTATAGGACCTTGCATTTATTTGGATTATTAAGTCCCTTTTCTACAGAATCATCAAAAGTATTTTTTAATGAACATCTAACATTTCCCTAGCAACTAAATGATTGCACGGTAAAATTTAAATCTGAATGTACAGTTCTCACTTCAACAAATATCTACTCAGATTCCTTAATGGATTTTGTTTTTAAACAAACGGATAGGACTAAGTTATAATTAATGCCATCAAATGCTTTTTATGTTAAAAGATGCTACCAAATGCATTAGTATGTTTGAAACACTTTATTTCTAGTCAATACTAGCATTATATCCACCTTCAAAATTTGTAAATACTATTAGCTCACACTGTCTCTTGCTAAGCAAAGGTCATCATCTTCCACCCAACTACTCATGAGTTCTTGATTCACAGAGACTGATTAGTGGGCTTTAATTATTACCCAATACTGCCATCATCATCACAATTATTTTACCATTACATTTCTATTTATTTTTCTTGACAATATCCTTAATTTCCCAATTTTCTTTTATTTAGTTTTAATAAATTATTTCTAACTTACATATATGTGTTGTCTTCTACTTGTCAGTACTTGATCTTGGTTTTTCTCTATCTTGTGATCTTCACTAACTATGAGGTTGAGAGAGATTTATCATCATGGATGCAAAATTGACAAAAACATATGCATACATACATGCATACATATGTACATACATACAGATCCATGTTAGAGACCAGCTGGCAAGGTTGAATGTGGTCTTGTAAAGATTTAGAAGTGTTCAACCTTAGAAACTGAGGGGCAAAGAAATATGAAAGTACTTGGTGCTCGATTGAAGTTTTAAAGTTCCTGAAAGTTGAAACGAAAAAGAACCTTCTGAAAATTACTGTCTGAACTGATTTTCTGTGACTTCTACCTAGATTTGGTAACTCTTTCCTCTTTCCCTTTAACCCTTAATTATACACCAACCTCAAAATACTAACATGTTACTTATTCTATGTCAAGGTATCAGTCTATGATTCAAATATAGTTTTGGTTTGGTCTGTTTTTACCAAAAGGCTTCATAATATTTGTGAGGCATTTGGTAGACTAGATTTTGTGTTTGTTTATTTTAGAAAAAAACTCTTTAATGTTTTTTCAAAAGATAAGTAAACAAGAACAATTATACCTTTTTCTTAATGAGCTGAAAGAATCAAGGGTGTCCCTAAGGCTGTGGTGAATTCAGGAGCAGCTGAGGTGAGGGCCAGGGGTCTGTCTTCTTCTAAGGTATCATTGTGGCTTTGCTGCACAAGTCTGGCAAAATAAAAGCTTTCTGTGTCTTAGTCAATGCAGACAAGCCATCCCTACCATAAACATGTGTACAACCCTGCCACCAGAGAAAAACTTCAGAATTAATGACTTTGGGGTGTCTATCTACTCACTAGATCCCCAAGCTCTGACCACAGTGCCCACACCCTCATAAGTGGGTTTTGACATTGGAAAGTCACATATCTTCTCCACCTTATATACAATGTCTTTACAGAAATACAGCGAAAACAGCCTCATGACATTTTCAACGAGCACTTTCCCAAAATACCAATTGACTATTTGCTGTTCTCTGACCTGTTTAGCAAGAAGAGATAAATATAAAAATACAAATAAACATGCAAATAAAACACAGAACTTAGCTTCTTAACTTTGGGGAAGCCAGAGAGAAATCATGTTCACCTCGAGTGGTTATAACAAATGTAGTCAACATTTATTTAACATCTAAAAAAAATAATCTAGACATGGCATATAGGAGCTTCTTTAATTTTTGGTCCCATGAAGCTGAGAGTTAATGCAGGCATTACTGATGATCACAGAAGAAAATGAAAAGTTTTGTATGATAGAGGAATTAAATAATGATAATAGCAGCCAGCCTACAAATCAACTCAGTTACTGGCTTAAAGAGAAGAGAGTCTTTCTTGTTCTGGGTTTTTCAGAATAAAAGAGGAACAGTTTCAAATGCCAAGGTTAGCAGATATATGTACCAAGTAGTCTTCTTGTTCATCTTGAAATATGTTCAAAATGTACAAAGAAAAAAAATAAGATTCATTATCATTAATTAGCTAGCATGTAATAAAACCCATGACAATTTTTTATAGTTCAGCAGCAACCCTCCACACTATAGCTGAGTTTTTCTTCTTCCTTAAGTGCCACAGCTGTTTGTGATCCTCTCACTATTGTTCTAATTTAAAGACCAAGAAGTTTGTTTTCATTTGACAATGTATTAGATTTTCAAACTATTTGCTAGGAACTGCACTCCAACTTCTGCTGTTCTGTGTTCTTATATTTGAATGGCATTTTTTTAAAAATCAACCTTTTCCTGGTAATCCAATTCTGAGATGGTACAAAAAAGTATGCTGATAAGAAAGCAGCAGTCAAAATAATTCAGCCATTGCCCCAGAGAACTTGGCATCTTTCTTGTGTCTGTTTTTTTCTGAATCAATAAGTTCTTGGTTCTACTACATACACTGGCTTTATAAAAATTATACATAAAATGCCAAAATGTGTCATGAAACAGGATGTAAATAAGGGGCAGATTTGTATATTTAACCATCAAGACCTAAAGGAGTCAACAAAAATGCAATCAAAATATGAAAAAAATATGCCTTACTTTTTATTGTCTGGCAAATTTTGTCCTCTGGTTTATAAGATAGCAGTTATTTAGTGAATCTAGTGACATTAAGTAGCATTTCTAACTTTCTTCCTACACTAACTGTGTCCTCCCACAAGTTCTTTCCCTGATGGAATAATAAAAAACTCATTGCCTGTGTTGCAATTATCACCCAGTAACTTTTGAAATCACAAGTTTCCTGTCTTAATTTCTGAAAACTTCACTTCAGTAGCAGTTCTTGATGATCCTGTTTGAATTAATCATAGGAGTACTGCTGGCTTCTATTTCTGAAATATACTGTAGTATTAGAATTATGTTGAAAGTCTATATACTATATAGAAATGTGCGTAAATGTATAAATTAGAAATATATCATAGAGTGGGAAGAAAGCTGGTTTAATTTGAATCCTGACTCTGCACTATATTAGCTGTTTGGCCTTGGGCAAGTTATTAACCTTCCTGTGCCTAAATTGACTCTTCTATGAAATGGTGATGTGAAAAGTTCCTATGCTATCAGGTGGTCATAAGAACTTTTTTTGGTGTTCTCAGCCACCGCCGCGCCGCCGTCGCCCTCCAACGCCAGCGCCGCCTCTAACTCTCCGAGCTCCAGCCGAAGGCGAAGCGGGCTAAGTAAGGAGGTTTCTGTACCACGGCTCGTGTAAAGCAGACGGCCCGCAAATCGACCGGTGGTAAAGCATCCAGGAAGCAACTGGCTACAAAAGCCGCTCTCAAGAGTGCGCCCTGTACTGGAGGGGCGAAGAAACCTCATCATTACAGGCCTGGTACTGTGGCACTCCGTGAAAATAGACGTTATCAGAAGTCCACTGAACTTTTGATTCGCAAACTTCCTTTCCAGCGTCTGGTGAGAGAAATTGTTCAGGACTTCAAAGCAGATCTGCGCTGCCAGAGCGCAGCTATTGGTGCTTTGCAGGAGGCAAGTGAGGCCTATCTGGTTGGCCTTTTTGAAGACACCAACCTGTGTGCTATCCATGCCAAACGTGTAACAATTATGCCAAAAGACATCCAGCTAGCACGCCGCATACGTGGAGAGTGTGCTTAAATCCACTATGATAGGAAACATTTCATTCTCAAAAAAAAAAAAAAATTCTCTTCTTACTGTTATTGGTAGTTCTGAACGTTAGATTTTTTTTTTTTTTTTTTCCTCCATGGGGTCGAAAGGTACCTGAGTATATGATTGCGAGTGGAAAAATAGGGGACAGAAATCAGGTATTGGCAGTTTTTCCATTTTCATTTGTGTGTGAATTTTTAATACAAAAGCAGGGATGTAAAGTATTAATGCAAGTCAAAATGTTTCAGTGAACAAGTTTCAGCGGTTCAACTTTATAACAATTATAAGTAAACCTGTTAAATTTTTCTGGACAATGCCAGCATTTGGATTTTTTTAAAACAAGTAAATTTCTTATGGATGGCAACTAAATGGCGTTTGTAGCATTTTTATCATACGGTAGATTCCATCCATTCACTATTCTTTTCTAACTGAGTTGTCCTACATGCAAGTACATGTTTTTAATGTTATCTGTCTTCTGTGCTGTTCCTGTAAGTTTGCTATTAAAATACATTAAACTAACTGGGCTCGGTGGCTCAGCCTGTAATCCCACGCCTTTGGGTGGCTGAGGTGCGTGGATTACCTGAGCCCGCGGGTTCGAGACCCGCCTGGGCAGGCAAGACCTCATCTCTACAATAAATCAAAATATTAACCGGGCGTGGTGGCACGCGCCTGTAATTCCGGTTACTCGGAAGACTGAGGTGGAAGGATCACCGGAGCCCAGAAGGTCGAGACTGTGGTGGCCGGGAGCAGCCACTGCACTCCAGTCTGGGCGACTGAGTAAGACTCCAACTCAAAAAAAATAAATAAATAAAATAAAATAAAATACATTAGACTATTAAAAAAAGAATTTATTTGACACTAACAAATACAGATCTCTTAGATACCTGTCATGCATGAGATTCAATCACTGTTAGTGTTTTATTTGTATTTATATGTATTTTATTTTATATATTAATATTTAACATTTATTATTATTATTGCTATTACTTTCATCATCAAATTTTACAACATCACAAAGTTTTATTACTAGCTACCAATCATAACACCTCCTAAAATATTTGAAAATATCAGGAATATGGAGTCAAAAACATCTTTAAAGTAATCCAAGATTCCTGTACATGGCAAAGTTCCATTTTCATGATCACCTTTGACATTCCATATCTGGATTAAGCCACACTCTTCCATGACAAAAGAAGTTCCTCTTAAAGCTTTAAACTTTTAACATAAATTGTGCACTACATAAATTAAAATTACATTTCTGAATAGATGCCACTTCTATTTGGAAACTTGAAATATTTGGTCATTTTTCATAATGTCTATGAATTATCCAGACAATAAAATATGAGTTGGAAATGTCAATTGGATAATTCGGACTGGCTTCTATGTGATCTGCTCGGCTACTTGCGTGTGTTTGCATGTATGTGAAATCCGACCAATCTCGGGCAAAAGAAATAAATCAGGTTTGGATTTTATCATAACCTGTTGATTAACTACTAGCAATCTGTCATGTTCTGGGTCACATTACTACAGAAAATGGAGCGTCACCTCCCGGAGTGCCCTTCTGAGAACCTTAAGTTCATGGGAATGAACAGTAGAAGGGACCTCTGAACTCTTTCCCACAGCCAAATGACAGCTGTGATGCTTTGGCCCCAGCTTGCCTTCGTAAGCTGATTCGGCACGAAATTTATTGTGCTTCCTCCACAGTGTCCCATGTCGGCTCTGGACATTTATTTTCCTGACCAATTATTGAAGGATATATGTTTTTTCTATCATCCAGTTTGATCAAAATTCTAGCCTCTAGGAGAGGAGGAAAAACCCGCAACTCAGGAATGAGATAGGAGTGGACTCTGACATGCTGCCAGAGTTTGTTCCTGCCTTTTGAGTACAAACTTAAGCACCCTTTAATACTGTTTTTAAAAAGCCCTGTTGAGGCTTCATTTTACCAGCAAGTTTCTCACATCAGAACGATAGGCAGAAAAAGAAAAAAAGACATCCTGGGGACAGAAGAAAAGCTCAAACTTTTTAGGAAAATATTGAGTTCAAATCTTTTCAAGTTTCTACCACTTACAAGCAGGGAAACTTGGAGTGAATTTTCTAGCTTCCTTCTCATCTACAAAATTGAAATAATAACGTACATCTTACAACATTTTTGTGAAATTCGAATGGAACAATAGTTGTTAAACATTGATGCAGAAAGAATCCAATGAATATGAGTTCTTGTTAATACGATTAACGGGCTTAGAGATCACATGTGACTCAGTGTGGAGTGTTTTAATTATTGGCTTGCCTCTTCAATATTTGAAGTTTAATAAGTTTGTGTAAAGGAAAGAGCTAGCTAATGTGGGATGTAGAAGGCAAAGAGGAGGAGCTGATTTTATTTTAGGAGTAATGAGAGCCATTGGACAGGAAATAGTCTAATTTGTCTTTATAAGCCGGGCTCGGTGGCTCAACCTGTAATCCCACGCTTTGGGAGGATGAGGTGAGTGGATTGCCTGAGCCCGTGGGTTCAAGACCTGCCTGGGCAACTTGGTGAGCCCTCATCTCTACAATAAATAAAAAAATTAACGAGGCGTGGTAGCTCACGCCTGTAGTTCCAGCTACTTGGAAGGCTGAGGCGGAAGGATCACTGGAGTCCAGCAGGTCGGGGCTGCAATGGCCGGGAGCGGCCACTGCACTCCAGTCTGGGTGACAGAGTGAGACTCCAACTCAAAAAAAAAGAAGTGTCAGTTGGAGAACTGCAAGAGAAAAAACAGGGATACTTGTGAGGAAGCGTCTGCCCTAGGCAAGAGATGACAGATGTTGAGACCAGGGTAGAAACAAAGAGGGGTGATCATATTTAAGTACACTTGGTAAGTAAAATTAAAAGAACCTGCTGATATATTTATATGTCTGTTGAAGAAAAGACAAGAATCAAATATGGATAATGGTGGTAGCATATGCTGAGATGAGAAAGAAAAAAGAAAATTGTTTAAGTGAGAAGAGGGGGAAGGAAATCAAGAGTTCCCTTTTGGATGTGTTGTATGGGTGAGGACCATTAGACATACACAGGGAAGCAGTTAGGGCTAGGTTCCTGTTGCTCTGAAGGCTGTTGTCATACTATAGCAGGAAAGTCAGTCTTAATTTAGCCGAAATTGTTCTGTCTTGACCTACTATGATGACAATAAACCTCTGATTCCTGATACTCCCTAAACTAGAGTGTCAAACTTATTAGGTAATGAATCTTCTTAAGAGGTTATTAGAAGAAAACAGTTGCCTATTATGTCAGAGAAAGGGAACTGATTAAAGTTTCTCTGTAAGCAAATAGCCAGCTATTTCTTTGTCACTTAGCTAGGCCTGGCCCCTGAGTTATAGAATCAGTAAGGGAGCTGTGGGACATGGGAGATTTGGGTAAAGAAAAGATTATCCCAACATCTTAAGTAACCAGAAAATATGTCAGTATTTATGTGGAAGCAATCCTAAAGAAAACACCTGGGATGGCCAGACAGGAGGGAAAAAAATCAATATCCAATGTAAAGACAAAATTCTTCTTCAGCAATTTCCTTTGAACCAGTAATATGTACAGTCAACTCTCAGTTATGGAATCATGAAATCTGGTGTCTCTAAACATTTATGCTTGATGTTAGCTTTAATTCCCTTCATCCTGCATTTACAAAACAACCAACAATTAACCATACATGACTTATACGGCTTTTTCAACAGTTCCTTTGCTCATGAAATGTGAAATGTTTTTAAAGAATGAGACAAAGAAGGAAAAAAGACCAAGACAGTATGGTCAATATATTCCATGTCTCAGGATAAACAGAGCGTCACAGATATTCATTTGGGCAGTTGTATTTTTTAAACTTTTCAGCAATTATTTTCTCACATCCTTTACTATAAGTTACGGTCACTGTTCACAGAATGCTTAAATGTCTCTTGAACAATTCACCACTCTCTTTTCAGAGGATAGTACTTCACTAAGAAAAATGTGTGTGTGCGCACACACACACACACACACACACACACACACAACCCAGTGAAAGATATACAAAAAGGAAAGGGAGGGAGAAAGGCAAGGAGAAGGAGCAAGGGAGGGGGACACAGACATAGAGGGAGAAGACATTAGGTGACAAATCCAAATGTTATTGAAATTCTAGTCTGTAATCATGGTAATTGATCTTTGGAACCCTGGTGATCCCTGAGTTTGGCGCTGTAACTCTCAGTCTGAAGGCGTTCACCGTGTGGGGTGACTGAGAGCTGTTGTCCTGCAGCTGAGCCAACAGAGTTACACACTTTGGGTCTTTCCATCTGAGCTGCTACACAGAGAGCAGGTTTTGGAGCAGGTTCTTACGACACGAAGCCATCATGACTGAAGCTTGATGCTCCAAACACAGACACATTCTCACTTCCACAAATGTTTAAGTAAAAAGGGAATGTGCTGAAGAAGGAAATTATTGTCTTTTTGTTTCGTTCCTTTCATTTTCTTTTCTTGCAAAAGTACACCTCGTATGGTGTTTTGACTTACAGAAAATGAAAAACAAAGATTAATTCTGAAACTGCTAATTGTGTAAAAGCATGGATTTTTCAAAGAAAGTGAAAGTTCTTTCATTAACATGAAAAAACTTTTGAAGAGAAAGTATCAGCCATTGTCCTTAGAATCTTTCTTTCTAATATAATGAATATCTGGCCAAGATTCATCAAAATACATGTCAACCCTAAAATTATGCACATTTATTATATATAGTAAAAAATAAAATGTATATATGTTTATATATCTTTGTCAAAAAAAATTTCACCATATTCTGCTGATTTTCAAGTTTCTATAGGATCATATTTAAAGTTATTATAATTTCTAATGCAGAAATATTTTCTTATGAAACAGCAGACTTTCATCTGAGCTAAGGACATTGATCAGATCATGATTCCCTGAATCGATGCAGTTAATAGTAGAGAAATGAGACTTGAATTTCTACTAAGCCTAGGAAAAAAGAATAGAGTTGTCAAACTATATAAATTAAAAGCATTTGCCCATGGTTAACTATTGCCAGAAATCACTGCTTAAAACCCAGTCTCTGGTTTTTCCAGAGCTTCCTCACCATGGCTCCTGGATCTAGAAGCCCAACCAAGAGAAAATAAGAAATCTCCTACTCCCAAAATATTATTTCTAGCAAATCTTGAGGGAAGAGTATCTATTTAGATAGAGTGCATATTGGATGAAGAGCCAGCCTCTACTTGATGGCAGGCTGTACTGCTCAATGTTTGGTGTATACTTTGGCGTTCACCACTGGCATTGAGGAGGTTTGAGCTCTGAGAGCATTACTCCTTACCCATGCTGCAAGGGTGAGAGAAAAATGTGTATGCCCAGTTGGCTTCTGAAATAATAACCCCAAATAGAGCATAGCTAAAGTTGGTATCTTTGGAGAGTAACCAACATTATTTTAGGAAAACTGTTCGGCGCATACCTGCATTTCGATGTGAGTTCTGCAAGGATATGTTTATTTTTTAAAGTTACAGGATGGCTGGAAGAGGTGATTCACACTTGTAATCTCAGCATTTTAGGTGGCTGAGAGGAGAGAATTGCTTGAGCCTAGGAGTGTGGAACCAGCCTAGGCAACATAGCATGACCTCATCTTTACAAAGAATTTTTTAAAAGTTAACTTCTTGTGGTGGCACACACCTGTAGTCTCAGTTACTCAGGAGGCCAAGGTAGGAGGATCACTTGGGCCCAGAAGTTCATGATGGCAGAGAGCCATGAATCGAGCCACTGCACACCAACCTGGGTGACAGAGTAAGAGACATTCTCAAAAAACAAAACAAAACAAAAACAGGCTACAAGAATGAAAAGTGTATCAATTATCAATTCACTGAAAAAGAATAACCTATGCCAAACTTCAAAATGGGTAGTGATATCATGATGAAGAGTATAAATCAAAGTGCTCTTATTTATTGGGGAGTTAAAACTATCTGAGGAACTGTGAAATAAAGCTCCCTTCATCTCTGCATCCACCATTCAAATGCTTCCTCTGCTATGTAATCCCTTTGGGAAATCACAGTTTTCTGTAACTTGCATTGTCCTCCTCAGCCAAGTAAACTTATTGTGTGATTATATTGCCATTTAATTGTAGCAATGTGTACAGTAGGGCCTAGTCAGCAAAAACCCCCCTCTGTCCAGGGAGGGAAAAGTATTGGAATCTGAGCACTCCTGAAGAATCAGTTTCTTTCACTCAGGATGGAGAAATCACTGCCACCAGTCACTGGAAGTGAGAAAAATGTATACTTCTTTTCCTCAAGAGGTGAACAGCTAAGTAAATCAGAGTGAGAACTTGCAGAGCAAGTTCCTTGATACAAAGGTAACTTGATTGATGCTTTCGAAAAGAAATGAAGGGGCATGCCCAGTTTTGGGACTGAGCGATGTAGCCTCTCACAAGTCTGTCTCTCAGTGGTCACAATACGTGTCACACTCTTCTCTCTTCATTGTTACTGTGGCAAAGTGATAGGTGAATCACTTTTGTTCAGCTGTGATTATTTTTACACTTCATAACACAGCTTATGGGCTCAATTTTAGGTCATAATTGCACACAGAGACAACTTGTTTAAAAGCCTAAAAAAGTAAAACCAAAAAACAAACAAACAAGCAAAAAAACCCCTCAAGTCCTAGTAAATATTGAGCAGCTGATGAGTCAGGTTCAAGTGACGGCAGAGGAAACATGGACCGTTTCTTACTAGAAGAATTCTGCATATTATTTATTTTACTGTACCTAATCAACTTCATTTTCTTCTTTATCTTTACTTCAAGGTTCCTCAATGCTGCATACACAAGACATTGTCTCCACCTTTGTAAATAGCCTGAAATTCCAAAACATGTTTGTAAGTCAGTGTTGGAACTCAGAATGTGTTTTACCATAGGAGAAAAAAATTACATGTGGGAGTTAGATTTCTAGGCTATCTAAGGATAGTTAATTTCATTTTAATATATATACAATAGTGGACATTCGTATTTGCCATGAAAATTATAGAATTCATATTCTTAAAATGCTAAAAATTATACCAACAGAAAAACATTTTAACGGTTATGTTGGCTTTTCAAAGTGAATAGCTAAAAATAAAAATGATTTTAAAATACCAGATTTGGGTATAAGCAGAGTATATCTTGCCTTTTTGTAAAGTTTGAACCAAAATTTAAGGGTTACGTTTTTATATTACAAAGAACAAAGGTACTAAACTCAAAACAATCATATTTTGATAAATTGCATGTTACGTCATCAGCACATGTATTTATTTTGCATGTGCCTTCTTGCTTTATCAGCAGGTTACACCATATTTTCCAAATATTTTATTTCAATCTCCATATCTAAGGTGTTTTTCCATCCTCATTTGGCACACAATAAGTGAAATTATATCAGACAGAGGACCTTAGTTCCATGACCACTTTGAACTCCTTCCTGAAGCGAAGCTTTCCTAGACCCGACACTAACTCTCACACCTGACCTGTGAGAATGCTTTTCATTCAGAGACTTAATAGCACTTCTCATCAAGGCCTACAACAACATGGCGTTCCAAAGGTATCTTCCTGGGGATGTGTTAAGTCTGGCAGTATAGGGAAAAAAGGCATACCAAGTTTTAAACATATTTATGGAGCATGAGAAGCTACATTGCCAATAGGTTTCCCTACTTCTGCTATTTCCTTGAATAACCCATTTCCACAGAAGCCACAGAAATTTAGTGAAACATTACATAACAACTCTATTCAGTTGATAGTCATCCAATAACTTCTTGATTACACATAGAGTAAAATCTAAACTCAAAAGCACTGCTTTCCAGATGCCATCTGACCTGGCCTCAGTCACTTGGCTATGCTAGTCAGTAGATTGCACTCTCTACACCCCAACTTCCCTTGAGTCCAGCAAGCCTGCAACACACCTATCTTCTCCATATCTGAGCACCATTTGCTCCTTTCTTCTACCTAAAATAGTCTTCTTTAGATCTTACTGTATGTTGATACAGATTGGAAGAAATGATTTTCACGTATCGGAGTCTCAGTTTCCTCAACTTGTTGTAAGATTGAAGTTAAGGAGTGGCTAGCTCCTTCACATAATTCTTCTCTCCATAAATGTCACTTCTTTACTGACCACCCTTTTAAAAATAACCCCTGACAGTCTTTCCTGTACCGTCTATCATCATACTCTATTATCTTCATTTTATTATTGTATTTATTTTGGAATCAGAGAGTACATGTGAGGCTTTAGATTATACACCACACAAATCAACCACAAAACGTAGAACACAGCAACTTCTTAACAGCAATATGACAAGAACAAACCCTCACATGTCTAATTTAAGTGTTTATGAACTGAACAGATCACTCCAAAGACTAAGAGTGGTAAATTGGATTTAAAAAACACACAATTGCCCGGGCGGGGTGGCTCAAGCCTATAATCCCAGCACTTTGGGAGGCCAAGGTGAGAGGATCGCCTGAGTCCATGAGTTTGAGAATAGCCTGGGCAACTTGGTGAGACCTCATCTCTACAATAAATCAAAAAATTAGCCAAATGTGTAGTTCTGGCTACTTGAAAGACTGAGGCGGAAGGATCACCTGAGCCCAGCAAGTCGATGCTGGGGTGGCCATGAGTGAACCACTACACTCCAGCCTGGGCAATGGAGTGAGACTCCAACTCAGAAACAAAACAAAACAAAACAAAACAAAAACCACAATCTATCCTTTTGCTGCCTACAGGAAACCCATCAAATAACTCACTGCAAATGACACCCATAGGCTCAAAGTAAAAGGATGCAAATAGAAAACAAAACAGAGCAGTAGTCACTATTCTTATATCAGATAAAACAGACTTTAAAACAATAAAAGTTTTAAAAAAAAAAAGACAGTTAAAGGCACTACATAATAATTGGGGGCTCAATTCATCCACAAGAAATATCCATCTTGAATGTATATGCACCCAACATAGGAGAAGCCAGATTTATTTTTAAAAATTACTAATCTAAGAGAGGATATAGACAGGCATGCAATTATAGTGGGAGATTTCACATTGTATTATTTTAGATCACTAACTTCCCATGAACTGAAATCAAATGATTATCTTGTTACTGTTTGTCTTTTTCCCCCAACTAGAATGTAAACTTGATGTGAGTAGGGACTATTTATATCTTAGTCAACATCATTTATTTCCATAGCACCTAGTTTAGTGCCTGGCACATAGGAAACAATAAATGCGTATTCAATGAATGAACAGCTAAAGAGAAATCCTTAAATTTATATTGATGTCTGTAATCATCACACTACTGATAAGTATTATTATAATTAAATCATTTTGTGGCCTGGAGGAAAAAAAAACTCACCCTTTTGAGTAAAATGCCAAGTACAAGAGATAGAAGTTCAAGTAAAGAGAAAAACAAACTCTCAAAGCACTTTAAGCCAACTCTAAAAAATTAACTGAAAGGAAAGGTTAAAGGGATTGAGTTTTTTAGTCTACCAAATAGAGACCTAGGAGATTAGTTAATTATTGTCTTCACATATATGAAGGCATTTTTATCATGAAAATGTCAAGCTTTTATCTGTCCATGAAGGGGAAAGAACAGGAAACATTTAAATTCAAGTTGGAGATAATTAGGGTGAATCTAAACCTCTCTCAGTCAGAATAAAATGGGCAACTAAGAGTGATTTGGAATGTGTGTGGCTAAAATTCTGACAAGACAGAGTTGAATATGTCTATTTTAAATGAGTGGACAATAATTTGTGTGAAAGGAGAATACAGCAGTGATTCCTGGATGACCTTCTTGGCTAAGGAATGTGCTTAGCAGTATAAGGTTAACACAAATTGATATGCATGTATATAAAACAGCTCAAATTAATACAAATGTATATAAATACATGCTTGACTCTTTTCTAGTCCCTGTATCTAATGAATATTCTCTACATATGTGTTCAAACTGCTGGGTTGAATAAACAGTTTCCAAACAGAAACCAAGGCATCATAGTTCTATCATAGCTGATTTACCTTTCTCCCTCCTCTCTTCTTACCTGGTTTACTCAGCAGATCCCAAAGGAAGAACAGGATAAGATAAATGTCCAGCTAAAGTTGAAACAGCCAGTGGCATAAGAACTATTGCTTCTAGCTACTCAATGAAGCCATTCAAACTGTTTTTCTACTCTATCATTAACTAATAATACTAACAAGTAGTCAAAGAACATTTATTATTTGTCAGGCTCCTTCCAAGGGGCTTGTGTGAGTTATCTTACTTAAATCCCACGTCGAGTAGAGGAAACTGAGATTCAGAAAGGTACAAGTCATTTCTTCAGGGTGATAAAGACATCAAGTGGCAAAGCCAAGCCTAGAGCCCCACTCATCTCCGACTATATCGGCTATATTCTGAACCACTCCGTTAGAGTGAATTGTAATAGACCAGAAAGAGAAAATAATTTATTACATTCAGGTAGCATTTTCATTTACAAGAGAGCATTACCATCTTCCTTGGTCCCATGAGAAAATAACTATTCCTTTTCCCCCCATAGTCTCTCTCTTGAGAATCACTTCCCATCTAACATTATCCAACGCTGGCTACCAGCCAGCAAGTATTTTTAAGTCAATTCATTTAAATATTGGACAGGCTACCATGCTGAGACACAGAACAGTTCTGAGAGTGTGAGCTGGAGAAATGCCCATAGAGTTTCCACTCAGTTCTCAGTACCCTCTGGCTATGCCCATTTAGTCTTATAGTCAAATGAAGGCTATCATCATGAATCTGCAGACTAAAAACATGGCTATTTTTGTGTAAAGACATCAATGCCACTCTACTTTGGGTTTCTTGGGGGTAATGCAGCAGGACATAACAATTTTTAAAAATATTTTCCCTAAAAATTCTAATGAATTCACAAAGGACATAATCATAAATGTGCCCAAAGTTTAGATAAAAGTTATTCATTACAGCATTGTTTGCAGTGCTAAAAATAAATAAAAACAAACTGCAAATCCCATTAGTTCAATTAATCATGGTACATCAGTACAAGGGCATGAATATGATTGTGGAAAAGAATTATTAATTCCATTAAAAAGTGTGCACAATCTATTAGGTGAAAATGAAGTAAATAAACCATATGCACATTCTGAGCTCATTTTTGCAAAATAACATTAAAATGTGTATAAGTATGTACAAAATGAGGATAAGTTATACATCAAAAAGATAATAATAGTTATCACTGCTACATGTTGAGATTGTCTATTAATTTTTTCCTGCATGTATGTTTTTTCTAAAAATCACACGAATTAATTTCATTACAAAAAAATGTAAAGAAAAAAAAAACAGGTCAGCAGTACCACCACATCAAAAGTATAAGCTCCTCTGTATTCAAAGAAGATGAATATATTTGGTTCACATTAATTTAATGAAAATGTATGCTTAGAGATTTGATATTTGTTCAGAAGAAGAAAGATTTATCATGAGTCTAAAAATATGAAAACTTCTTATTTTCATCTCTTTATGGAATTTGAAGAGAAATATAACATTCAATATTTGCAGACAGCATGCACACCCGAGAAAGCCCTGTGTGGCTGTGAACGGGCTAAGGAACATACCTAAGTGCCCAGGAAGAAAATACTGAATATGTGATAGTGACTTGGAAAAAAGCCAGAAATTAATTGAAAATGAAGAATAATGATAGGGAGCAGCCATGCAGAATATCAAAATATTTTTTTAAAGCTACAGAAATTAATCTTTTTATATATGGTTATTCAGTATATGGGAAACATGGCTTTCAAATCAGCGGTAGGTGTTGGACTCTTTAGTAAATGGAGTTCAGATAACTGACCATTCATTTAGAAAAAGAAGAAAAAATCATTCCTACTTTATACTATTTACAAAAGTAAATTTAATTCTGACTAAAGGCCGACATGTATAAAATCAGACTATTAAACAATTAGAATAAAATAGTTGAAAGTGCACATTATTTTTATTAATTTGTGATAGAGTATAAAGGGCCTTTAAAGTCATATATAAAATCTCCAAGAAAATCAGTGATGGATTAAGAAATAAAATAACTAAAATTTCTGCAATGCAAAATATACCTTAAACAAACAAAAAAAAAGAAATGTGGCATTTGGGAGAAAATATTTGCAATATTTATGCAGAAAAATAAGCTGACATTCATGGCACATACCTAAGCTCCCACAAATCAGTAAGAAAAGTAGAAAGAGCCCATTATAAAAATGAGCAAAGAATAAAAATAGGAGATCTAAAAAGCAATCCAAATATTCAACGCATGGATGAAAATGATGCTAAACATCACTAGTAATCAAGTGAGTGAAAATTAAATAATAACATGACACCATTCCCCCCAATGGATTAACAAAATTTGTTTTAACTTGAAAATACTGAGGGTCAGCAATGCTGTGGTGAAATGGAGATTTTTTTGTACATTGGATTAT
This sequence comes from Carlito syrichta, assembly GCF_000164805.1. NCBI lineage: Eukaryota > Metazoa > Chordata > Mammalia > Primates > Tarsiidae > Carlito > Carlito syrichta. Next base: position 509,729 of record NW_007242350.1, on the reverse strand, counting down.
TGAATTATAATTTGACACATCTGTTTTGAAGATCGGAATAATATTACCCATCAATAGTCTAACTTGACTTCTAGGATCTATCCTCAAGAAACCTCACAGTTAATAATAAAGATATGCATATAGCATTGCTGCTAACATGGGAATGGTTAAGGAAAATACACCCCCTACACACATATAGTCAGGCCTATATGTTATGCAAATATATGTAGACACACTAATAAATGCAAATATAAAACCTCAAACCAAACCCTAAGTCTAAGTGAATATGATCTCTATACTGAGTGGAGGAAGAAGAAAGGATCTAACTTAGGGTAGTCAGCCCATTGCTCAACAGAAAACTGAACAGCAAAGGACATTGTTGTATCTTTTTATATGCAAAAAAAATTGAGTTCTCAGTTTCAGAGAAGGAGCAGGAGAAAACTAAATTATTTTATATAATAAAATCAGATCGTTTCTTTTTATATATAATAAAATCAGAGAATCTTTTCCCCACCTCCTGAGAGTAAGATTTTTACTCTCAAGAGAGAAAAAGATGGAAGGGCAAAACAGCATTCTAAAATGGCCAGAAAACCTCCTAGAAACCATAATGAGTAATTTCATCTTAAATTGCTTGCACTGCTGTGGTGTCAAATACTCCATTTTCTCAAACTTTAAAAAAATAATCTGCTCTACACACAAAAATCGTCTGTGTGTGTGTGTGTGTGTGAAGGAGAGAGAAAATTAAGAAAAGGGTCTGGAGTTCCATGCTTGAGTTGGTTGAAGCCAGGACTGAGATAAGAACAAATTAATAAATAAAAGCTAGAAGACAGCGAAAAGGAGAAAAATCCAAAGATGCAAGGAAGGGCCAGAGCCCTGGAAATGTAACCCTATCAGTAAGTAATTCTCAAAAATCTTGGAGGTGGCATATTCTCACCACAGGTCAAATAACAGTGGTACAAGAATATCTTTTCTACTACCCTAAAGAGCAGAAATTGAGCCGGACTTGGTGGCTCAGCCTGTAATCCCGTGCCTTTGGGAGGCTGAGGTGAGTGGATTGCCTGAGCCCACGGGTTCAAGACCCACCTGGGCAGCGAGACCTCATCTCTACAATAAATCAAAAAATCAGCCGGGCGTGGTAGCGCATGCCTGTAATTCCGGCTACTCAGAAGGCTGAGGTGGAAGGATTGCTAGAGCCCAGCAGGTCGAGGCTGCGGTGGCCGGGAGCCTCAAAAAAATTCATAGGATAAAGAGAAAGCCTCTTTTCACTGGTTCTACCTAAGTTCGTCTCACTGACTAGAACACTGCAGAGTTCTGGCAACCCACAGGCTCACTGATGTCAAGCCAGACAGAACTGAACTGTGATTAACAGTGTGGATGCTTCATGGTTCTCCAGAAACAGCCTACCCTACCTGGCCGGCTTGGACATGCCAACAAGTGATATCCTCACTATTTGTAATGAGATAGGTAAAAAGAGTATAATTGTGCATATTACTTGATCACATTTAAGAATTAGATATTTTTAATGTAACTTGGTTTATGAACCCAACTGAACCACAGAATAAGGAGAAGGGCCTCTATGTAAAAGCCAAGGTCAATAAGTAAAATATGATTTTATAGAAACTGGGAGAAAGACTAGTCCACATAATCCTAAGCACGAGAATATTAATTTTGGAAAGTAATTAGAGGACTGGTTTCTTGTTTCTTAGTCAGGAGACGCTCATGTTTGACCAGAGATAGAATTTGATAGAAACTTAAGGGACAAGAGTTATTGCAGATGATGAAAAGATATCTGACAAGGCATCTATGTAGATGGAATCAAAGAGGTGTTTTGGTGCCACTCCTGTTGCCTTACACAGCAGACATTACTAATGGATCCCAGTATTATTTCACCAGCTGAACCAGCTGAAATTCACAATCCTTCTTAAGATAACAGTCCAGGCAGAAAACACCAATAAATCAGAGTTAACTCAAAAAGATTAAATATTTTTACCACCCAGGTGATTGAGCAGAGATATGCAGAAACAAGCTCTCTATATTGTAAGTCTTCTCCAAAACAGAATTCAGTGCATACACTTCTGGCCAGGGTGTGGGTTACACACGCAACCTGAGTGATAAAGTAAATTCCTGTCAATCACTTTCTGCCATCAAGTGGTGCAGAACAGAGATGGAAAAAAAAAAATCTATATCCTCAAAGCTTTAACCAGAACAGAATCTACCTTAGTCTTTAAATTTTAGCTACAAAAGAAAAAAGCCTAGTCATTGTGTAGAAACACACAATGCTGGCACGAATGCAGAAGACCTTATTTCAGCTTTCAACTTCCTCTTTATTGCTTCTCCCAGAAAAACTCAAAGCAGGGATTACCAGCTCCCCTGACAAACGTGTCAGCTCACTCTACTCCTAATCTTGCAGAGAACAGAAATCTCATGCCTCACAGTATTCTATGGAGGGGACAGGATTTCCGTGCAAGAGATCATAAGAGCAAAGAATTACATTCTTCCTGGAGAAGGCTCTTGCAAAGTTTCTGCTGAATTGAGCTTTACATGAGGGTGGAAAATCTAAAGTAAGGAATGTGGTTGCATTAATTATAAGATTTCAATTTGACAGTTTAATTAGGAAAAGGAGAGTTAGTGTAGGGCTTGCAGAATTCATGATGAATCACATACTCCAACAGACTTCATTTTCATATTTCAATTACACACATTTCTAACTGATGAACCGCAACATAGCATTTTCTGTTTAATAAATGTGATATCTGTTGGAATTGATAACATTAGTTCAGTAATTACTGAACCATTATTGTCAGGCTTTTAAAAAACATGGAAAGAAGCCTTAGTTATTAAAGTTTAGCATCAGCACAAAACTACATTTTGAAATGTTCCTACTAAAAAGCTTTCTAACAGTGCATTTGCTATCCCTTACAGATAGAAAGGTAAAACTCAATCGCAGGTATTTGCACGAGATTAATTTTTACCTAATCACACCTTATTTGATTCCTAGACAAACTACTATGGTTATGGTTTCTTTCTACATCTTTATTCAGAATTCAGGCCAAAAAAACAGAAGAGTACAACTTAACAGGTTGAATGACATAATTTAATGCAAGATCATGCTAAGATTCTGATCTTTGCTTAAAATAATTATAACAAAGTATAACAAAATTTATTTTCGTCAGTCTCAAGATAAGCGTGGATTCAAGGGGGAACAAGCTTTAAGTAACTCAGTCTGTCAAAACATGTACAAACTTATAAAGTTTCCCAGAGTACTTGCGTTGAGTTCTGGGAACCAAAGATGAAAGCTGGATATACTCATAGATGCATTAGGGTCTTTTGCATAGGTTATGACCAAACAGGAGTTCATTAAATCAAATACAGATGTCAGTTTCCTCCGGGACTAGGAAACAGATCGTGGCCTACAATAACCACAAAATATACACTGGAAAGAAGGCACACTTCTGGTTTTCTAATTACTTCCAAACTTGCTCATAATGATCTTTGTAAACGGTACTTTGGGTTATATCTACCTGAACTACCTTCTTTCTTGCATAACAAGAAAGTCCTGATGGTAGTTTGCTTAGATAAAGCACATTTATAGGTTTGTGTGTGTTATATATATTTGTATATGTATCACAAATATTTCTTTTTTTAGTTTTAGAGTAATTTGTATTTTGACTTATTTATTTATCTCATTTTATTTAATTTTATTTGTGTGGTAGGTACACGTGAGGATTTACTAAGTGAGTAAATGTGTGCCAGTGAGGTTTGGGCTTCTAGCAGGCCCTCTCTCGCCCTGGTAGTGGACATAGTACTAAGTGCGTGGTTGTGTGCCCCTTATCCCTCCTCCGTTATCCCTCCCTCCATTAGCCATGTCCAGTATCTGTTGTTCCCACCTCTGTGCTCATATCACAAACATTTTTAAACATTCATGTCATGGAAGATGGAGTAATAAAAATAGTATTGCACCATAATGTCACCTACTGCAGGTTAGAATTGTACATGTAAAGAGTTTGTGTTTTACAGTTTCAAAAAACAAGTCATACTTCCTTCCGCTGTTGATAATTTGTTTCCATTAGTTTCTGGGAGAGATTTGTGGAACCAAGTATTGTACTGATTGCTTCAGAATGTTAAATAAGATAATGACCACAAAGTGATTTGCCTAGTAACTAGTACAATGCTCAATAAATGACAGCTATGATTATCATTAGCAAGCTCTAAGATCCTTGTACAAAAATTAAATAATACAAAAGCATAATAGAACAAAAATTATAAAAATACAAAAGTAAAAGGTCTGAGATTTATTTCAAATTTTGATAAGAAAAATCATAAAGAAATCACATTCTTAACCCCAGATGGTACACCAGCAAGACAGTATGTAAATTTAGCATTCTTACGTGCTTACTTGACACAAATTGCATCTTAAAAAGTGGGCAACATATACACAAAGGAATATTACACAGTCATATAGAAGAACAAAATCATGAACTTCATAGCAACCTGGATGGACTTAGAATCTATAATACTGAGTGATCTTTCATAAAAACAAAGAACTGAGTATCACATGTTCTCACTCATAAGCGAACCTTGAACAATTATTGTAATACTACAAGAAAAGGATTGGCAGTAGCGGGAAACTATGGGGGGAGGGGGTGTGGGAAAGCGGGATTGGCAATGGTGGGAATCTGCCTGGGGAAGGGGAGGCACACATCATCAACAAGGGTACCTGCATAATGAACATTTGTATACCTAACCCTGAATTGTACCCTACATCTTTAAAATTAAAAAATTAAAAGGAAAAAACAAAACAACAATAACAACAAAAACAAACAAAAAAGAAACAGACAACCTCAACAAAAAAAAAAGTAAAAAGGAGAAAGTGTTTGCTACATGATATTAAGTATGAAAGAGTGATTGTGATACAAAATTGCTTCAAATTATAATGTCAAAAAGATCATTTGGGTGTATATCCATGTTTGTGTAGATGAATGAAGTCTAGCTAGATAGACAATTATACAAAGAACTGAAAGAATAAAAGAAACTATACCCCCCAAAAAATGTGGGCAAATGACTATTTTCAGGATTTAGAATTGCTCTGCCCAGTCATGTGGTGGCAATATACAGGCACAAACAAAACAGAATTAGAAAAGGATACAATTTAATAGCTAAAGCCTTCCACTTCTCATTTTATAAATAGTTAACTGTAACCCAGAAAAGCAGACTATTTTGCATAATTACACTTCAGCAGTGGTTGTTAAAGTACCCAAGACCATTTCAGGGAGTCCATGAGGTCAAAGCTAGATTATTAGTTTTCAAATAATCTTAAGATATTGTTGTTTTCTATTTGTTCTGTTGGCAAATCCATTTATGATACAAAAGAAATGGTAGGTACAACTTTTGACAACTTTGAATGAATAAAGGCAATGGCACCAAGCTGAGCAATTAGTCATTGTTTTCTTCACTGCCACACTCTCCCTATAAAAGATAAATAACTTAAAAAGCCAGTTTCATCACAGTCCAGCCCTTGAGTCTGCATCTTCTCAATATTCTGTGTGGCAAAGTGGGAAGAATACTTAAAGAATTTCTGCAGATGGAAGAACAATGCTGTCTCCAGGAGAAGCACTGTGTGATTTCTCCAGTGTCCTCTGAACTCGCCTCATGAAATGCTATTTTTACTTGAAAGAACAAACTCCAATTGTTCAGATTTGCTTCTTTAGCAGACATTTTCTTGGAAAGGACAGATGTGACCCTGCCCTGTGAACTTCAGAAAAAATACATATGTAGTTGTTTTTGTTTGCTTGTTTATTTGTTGTGATTTTTGTTTTGTTTTCCCAAATATAAAATTTAAGCTTTTAAGAAGACATTAGAATTTTAGAAAATTTGTACACGTCATGGTGACAGCTCCCTAATATTGAAAGACTTTTCTTCTGATAAGTTGTTGATATTGATAAATGTTTTTAATTTATATTATATAATCAAATGTGTCAACCTTTGAAGGCTAAACCTAACTCAGAAAACCAATGTTTCCCAAATTACCAGTAAATAAAATATTATAAAGTTATGTATAGGTAAAAAGTAAATTTAAAGTGTAAGATAAACCAATGGGTTTTAATGTAACAGATTATGAAAAGTTATTGACATGGTTTCAGACTCTGTATTACAAATAACCTTCAAAAAATTATTACCACTTGTTGAGTTTTGGTGTAGTATCAAAGAGTAGTATCCATCATGATCTGAAAATGCTATTAAAATATTCATCCTTTTTTGAACTTTGTGTATGAAACTAGAATTTTTTTACGTTCTTTAACCAAAAAAACATACAACAACAGATTGAATGCAGAAACAGGTGTGAGCTGCGATCTGTTTTCTATTAAAACAGACATTAAATATATTTACAAATAGGTAAACCAATTCCATTTTTTGTATTAAATATGAGTGTTTGGGAAAATGTAGATATATTTTCAAAGCTATATTTTGCTAACTTGTATTTACATAAGTGTTGACTTCAATGTTATTTTTAATAAATTAATAAATAGTTTTAAACTTTCTTAGCTTTAACTTCTCATATGCTAAATATTGATTTATATTACTCAAAAAAAAAAGGTCTTTTTGGCCCTAAATATTTTTTAAGACTATAAAAGTATCCTGAGTCCTAAAAGTTTGAGAACCTCTGCACTATATTATCCAGTGAAGATGATAAATGAGTTTCAAATAGAATACAATCTTGGATCAATTGGTAGTGACTGGATGGAACTGGGAGAAAAAAACTTGGAAGCCATGTTTTGAACTAGCTATGAAGATAGTGAGAAAATTTGGTGTTCAAGCCACATTTTACCCAAGAACACACTGTGGAACATTACAGATCTTTTACGAGAGTTCAATGTCCTATCCATCTTTCGCCTTCCTCCTAGGGCCAAGTAAAGTAGAACATTAAAGGGTGCTCATGAATTTAACTGAATCTAATAAAAATCATGCTAATAACTCTTTTCACAAATTCTGACACAAGTTAGAGGGTTAATGGTTATTGTTCTAGGAAGCCATTGCCAAAAAAAGTCTTAAAGTAAGAAGAAAATAAAGTATAATTATATAAGCTGCATGATTTCAAAGGAACAGAATAAATTTCTTCCAGAAATGAATTTTTTTCTCATAGTTAGTGCCTGAATTCATTTTTATAACTAGAGATATGGCCTCTTATTCTACAATAAAAATGTCAAAATACAAATAGTTAAAGGAAAGGTAGCATTCACACTTTATTCAAATGCACAATAAATTACAGATGATTGATATTATCTTGATATCTAGGTTTTGAAGTGACATAATTAAATGGAAATAATAGGGTGGTAGATCTCAAATGAAAGACACTCAATAGAGGATGAGAGAAAAGATAATAAGTATAAAAATTGAAGGTTCAAAAGACAAATTTATTTCATAATTTGATGTAAAGCTAGCTATGTTTTGGAATTCCCGTAGAACCAGAAAAATATATTTTAAAAATTCCAATCATGTATTTTTCAGCCCATACACAATATTGTGCTGTATAGAATGCAAATATCCTAAATAAAAATCATAATCAGCCCACAAGATAAATTCACACTGGGGCCTGCTAGACTCCTACATGACAGCTAACATTCTATCAAGTTACTGGTCTGCGTGTCCTATATGCAGACTTTGAACAAGTCTTCCTTATTGCAAAGGTAGGAAAGGTGGTAGGTTTTCAAATAAGTCATGATGGGTTAGCATAATGGCAAGAGAACTAGAGTAGAAATAAGTTAACTTGGGTTCAATCCAACCCTTACAATCATTATCTCTGTGACTTTGGACAAGTGTTTTATGCTCTCTGGGACTCAGTTTTCCCTTAAGAAAGAGGATCTAATGATCTTTTTTTTTAATATAAAATGCAATAATTTTAAATTCAATTATTTAGATAGGAAATTAACATTTCTGTCACAGACATTATTTTTAGTATGTCTCATTGGAATTTTGCAGAACAATATTTCCTTCAAGGAAAATCAGAATACAGAATATTAAAAGCATTTTTAATGAGACAAATTATATGAGGAGAAAAATCTTTATTTAAGCAACTCTTTTGTTTATCTCAATTTTTCATTAACTAGTTAGGAACATATACTCTCACTCAGTTTTCTCCAGCAATGCCCAAAGGGCTACTACCTGAATAATAAGAAAAATACTTATAAAGAAATTTTTTTTAAAAATGGGAATTTGTTTCTATCAAAATCTATCTCTGGTCATTTCTCGGAGGAATTTTAAGAGTTCAAGATGTCAGAATCATGAATTTTCCAGTCCTTATAAAAATATGTTATTGCATGGAAAAAAAATTTACTATTTTCCTCTTTTTGTTTTCTCCAAAAAAAAAGTTGAAAATAAATGTTTTGTGTGGTACAGTGTTGGTCATTTGAAGCCTGTTAACAACTATGTTTTGTCACATTTTTCCCTCAGTATTTATTTAATAGATTTCCAATTCTAGAGTCACAGTAGAGTGGAAAGCACAGTCTTTCTTAATATAAGGGCTAATACCACATTGTTATCTCTCAACAACTTAAAAAAAATTTTTCTTTTAAAAATGTGGTGCACCAACATAGCTGCAATATTCTTTACCACTAACAGCTATACACAAGGTTTAATTAAACCACCAAATTGATCAGTCATCCAAATTCTCTACCTGGCCTGAATGTGTCGTGACTACCCTTACCCCTCCCTCTTACTTTTAGCTTCTCTTTTCCATTTGGAACTCTGAAATCTATTGATATATGTATACGTTTCCCTTAAGTCCTTAAAAAAAACAAAACTAAGAAAATATAATTAAACTCCAGAAAACAGGGGAATTGTCATCCCATAATTCCATTATTACAATAGATTTATTGAGAGAAATGTTCCCTCTTTCTTGACAAAGGCTGCATGACTGACAGGATTATTGACTTGGAACATGAAATGAAGTACGATTGTCAAGATAGGGCATTTTTTGACCTGGTTAATCAACACAGTTTCATACATTGGATATGTAGGTCTTCTTACAAAGTAGTAAGAATACTTCATATCATTTGTTGTGCGTGCTGTAGTGCAGAAGGGCCACTGTCTCTCTACCAGTGATTCATTACTCACCTTGGGTTCGTAAAAAGGGATAACCTTAAGTCTTGGGCTGAACTGGTTACCACCTGTTCTCGGTAGCCTGCTTGCTCTGACCAGTCTATACATTAGTTCACACAGAAAATAATGGAAGTGATGCCCAGTCTTAATATGTTTCTTGATGTTATCTTTTCCCTGCAGCTTTATTGAGATATAATTGGTAAATAAAAACTGTATGTGTATATATACATGATATACAATGTAGTGCTTTGATATATATTTAAATTTTGAAGTGATTACTACAATCAAGCTAAAATGAATATATCTGTCACCTCATAGTTGCCATTTGTTTGTGTATGTGTGTGATGAAAACACTTAAGATCTACTCTCCTAGCAAATTTCAAATACACATTATTATTAACTACAGTCACCACGCTATATATTCAATCTTCAGAACTTATGCATCTTACAACTGAAAGTTTATACTATTTAATGTTTTTGTTAATGGAGCTTCTAAATTATTTTTAAAATTCCAGGAAAAGTACTTGTAACAAATATAGAAGTCCTCTAAAGTTTTGCTGTCCTTTAAAATACAAGACAAGGATCAATTATCAAAATAAACTCATTCCGTTAATCAGTTTACAAAGGTGAAAATTGTTTGTCAGAATACAATGCCAGGGAGGCTGTTTTGTTTAATGACAATCCTAACAGCAAGAATCCCTGGGGCAGGAAGCAAGTAATCAAGAATCCATCTCTGAAACTTTGAGAATGCTGGCAACAGTCTATTATAATGCATGGTTACAGGGAGACCTTGTACAGAGAACAATACACTGAAATAGACCAGACTTGTTATGAAACAATAAACTTAAATATAGCTCTGGACCTGACACAGCTAAGTAATTTTTGCCTTCTAGGATCCAATTTAACACTCTGGGCTAAATATTTCAGACAGATTTTTTTTTTTTTCGCTGTCCACATTGTATGCCTGAATGCACTTATCATAATTATAATTTGGTGTGCAAATTCCACAATGTGTGTGTGTCCACAGAGGGACATGATGCCATTAAAATCCAACTTGAACTGCTAAGGAGCAGAGATAAAGATTGTTTGGTCAATCAAACAGATATTTGAATGTTTCCATGCACTCTCCCTGGTTTAGAAGAGATAAAGGACATTAAAAAATTCTTATGATGTATTCTACAAACACAGCAGCAAGATATAGTATGCAAGTGAAATATCAACTGAAAGAGAGCAACATAATTTGAGAAGAAGGGAAAGAGTGAAACTGAAGAACTGGGTTTGAATTGTAATCACCTACATAAAATGAATATAAGGCCGCAGGATTAAAAACAAAATCAAAAGTTGTAGAAGAGACTTAAACACTGCAAAAGTGCAGCTATTGTTAGAAATTAATAGATCTAAAAAGGAAGAAGAAAGAAGCTAACAGATATACTGGTTTACACAAACACTGCAGTAGATAACAATTGATTATCCTCATGTCCTGACCCCTAAAGGGGGGAAAGCTGTCCCTGAGGTTGCTAAACATCTTTTCTCTTAAAAAATGAGCCATCAGATCTTCTTGACAAAGTTTAATTGGTCAGAAGGCATGAGTAGCTTTGATCACTAGGAGTTCCCCCTCCATCTTCAACATATTTGTAATTTCCCCAATTGTTTTTTGTAGATGACATAACCTAAGACTGGTTTTTCAGATGTTTTTCAGTTTTTGCGTTTTGGTAGACCTCCTGACACCAACCAGACCAGTGACCTATGAACTCCACCCAGAAACTGACTTGGTGCAAAAAAGGCAACGTCAACACCTCTTTGATTCCCCAACCAATCAACAGTCCCTAGTCTCCTGCCCACCAACTTCCCTTTAATAACCCTTGCCTCTGAATTCCTGAGGAGGTGGATTTCAGACATACCTCCTGACTTCCTTGCTCAGTCACTTTGTGATATTAAACTCTTTCTCTACATTTACAGTTGCATTGGTCTCAGTTTTTCTGGACAGCAGGCATAAGAACCTGGTCAGACTGTAACAGAACTGAGCATCTTAGGCAGAGAAGCACAAGAAGGCACTTAGGAAATGTGTGGAAGGAGAGGATTGTACATTTCACAGAAGAGACAGTGAGTCCACTGCCAGAGCTGAAAGCAGGGGTTCCTGTGAACAAGTAATGGAGGGTATACCCAGAAAGACAGGTTGAATGTCAGCTATGGAGAATATAGGGCTAGATTTCCAAACATGAGTCCCATTTTACTGCACAGTGTCTCATGTCTTTGGGAGAATGCTGTGAGAGTTACATGAAGAGCATCATTTTCTCCAACTTAGAGGTGGGGTCAGGAATGCTGGGAAGAGGTCAGGGTCACTCAGAGAGTAACACAGGGAATGACAGCAAGTCCTGTTTCCCAGTCCAGCCATCTCCCAGCCAAGATACACTATAATCTCCCTCCTCTTTCCCAGGTTCCAAAGTACTGAAATGGAATGACCGTGCTGAAATGTTGGAACTGCCCCCTTATTTTTTCCTTTCCCTGTGACGAGAAAGAAAAGAGAGGAGGACTATTGAACTTTAAACTTCCTGATAAACTATAATGTGGGAAAGTGTCATTTTTAGGTTTACATGAAGGAGCTACCTCTGAGAATGGCCTTTTGGCCTGTGAAAAACTAGAAACATCCCAGGAAGTTACTGAAATGCTGTAGTACTGTGAGAATTTGTATAAAAATAAACACTGGATTATTTCAGGCCTAGTCCCTTGAGAAAATGAGCCAGAATTACTCAGAATGACTAGCCTAATCTTGACAGAACAGAGGAAATTAACAACTGAAGCCAGAATTTTTTTTTTCCTTTCTAAAAAAATGGGGGAAAAAATGCTCTTTATGATATTTTGGAAAATGAAAAAAGAATCAGGTTAACCATGTGATTCAAGTGACCCTGAAACTAGTATAGTTGCGTTTCCTCATGAGAAAATGCCATATACACCATTGCTTCTTGGAAGGTGTCGGCTGGAAGCCACAAAGGCAGGAGAGCTTGAACCTATGAATTCAAACAGGCACCTAATTCAGCTGTCTGTAAGCTCTACGCTCTAGAATTTGGAGAACTTTTTAAAAAGCTTTGCTCAGATTTTTTTTTTCTTTTTTCTTTTTAGGAGAAATAAAGACTTAAAAGCCAAAGTATACTCTATCACATGCTACTCTAGGAACTGCATGACCAAGCATGACCAAGAAAGTGTTTCCTTTCTACCAAAAAATAATTTACCATTGAATCTCTGGTTTGAAAGAAATCTGCTCCTTGAGAATGTCAAATCACCCTACTGTTTAATTCATATTTGTAACAAGAATGACTAAACAACAGCTCAGAGTCATTTATTGAAATGTTGAAGGTGATTTCATCTTCTAGCCAACACCACCTTCTATAGTTCAATCAATACAGCATGTATATACTAAATACTTTCTCTGTGCCTGGAATTGTTCTTTCAACTATGACAATGCAAGCCATGAGCTCAAGGAATTAGGTCACTGGTACACAAAAGAAGAGCTGTTGACTCTATAGTGTCCTGATTTTCACCTTGCTGGAGCCTCAGAGATAACTCAGGGCCAAGACCTGGAGCAGAAAAGGCAGATGAAGTCAACATCATGCTCCCTATCCCTTGCAGGTGACTTTGATCTCTTAATGCAGAAAATCAACACATGGGATAGACTTTTGCTGTGTCACAAGAGAAGATACAGCTGCTGCCACAACTGAATGGTTGACCAAGTAGTTGAGGTTATTATGTCTAATCACACAGGAAAGTAATGGGAATATGGTGACTTTTCTCTTCCTATGCTTGCAAAAGGGGTCACTGCTTATCCCTTCTCTTCCTGTGTTAGTTAAATGCTCCAGAAAAGAGATGCCAAAAACAGAGTTAGACATGAGAGAGATTCTCTGGGAGAATGTCTATGAAAGATTAAGGAGCAAAGGAGCAAAAGAAGGCAGGGAACACCTTCAAGCTTTCAAATTGAGATGCAGTTCTAACAGCCATGAGAAGGAAGTGGGATTATTCACACAGAGCTCCAAATGTAGCGTAGTCCCAAGAAAGCCTTGGCCAGGCTGATGGGGAATCCCAATACGACGATTATCTCTAGAGAATCCTCATGTTGGGGAGAAATGCCCAGACCCTTGAGCCCCTGCAATGCTTGGTCATTGGCTGGGGGTTTCTCGAATAGTGTGACCTTGGTCCAAATGCCAAGGCAGGTCCCAGAGGGGCTGTGACTGTACTCCTTTCAGTGAAAGGACATTTCTTTTTTTTCATATTTTTATTTTAAAGATGTGGGGTACAATTCAGGATTAGGTATATAAGCGGTCATCGTACAGGTAAAGTTTGGGCCTCCTCTTTGGTCCCCACTTCACCTAGTTTGAGATCAGGTACCCTTATTGTTGTTATGTGCTCCTCCGCCCCCCGCCCCTGGCAGTTTCCAGCTACTGTCAATCCCTTTCTTATGGTATTATGATAAATGTTCAGGATTCACTTAGGAGTTCTTTGTTTTCATGATAGATCATTGAGTATTATAGACTCTAAATCTATCCAAGTTGCTGTGAAGTCCACAGTTTTGTTCTTCTTTATGACTGTATAATATTCCATCATGTATATGTACCACTTTTTTAAAACCTAATCCAGTTTCGATGGGCAGCACAGTTGGTTCCATGTTTTTGCTATTGTGAATAGTGCTACAATAATCATGCGTGTGCAGGAGTCTTTTTTTGTAGAGTGATTTAAGTTCCTCCAGGTATATTCTCAGAAGGAGGATTCCTGGGTTGTACAGAAAGACAATTTCTAGTTCTTTTAGTGATCACCACACTGTTTTCCATAGAGGTTTAACTTGTTTGCATTCCCACCAACAGTGTATAAGTGTTCCCGTTTCTGCATATCCTCGCCAGCAACTGTTGCTTTTTGTTTTACTAACGATGACCATTCTTATCGGAGTCAGGTGGTATCTTAACATGGCAATACTTTTTTGAAAGGATAATCAAAGCTATATATATACCCACGGCCACTATTGTTTACCCTGTGTCATATGAATCCACATTTTCATTTGTCCAGGTGCAGTTAATCCATGGTTTTGGTGGCTTCTCTTCCTGAGGAGAAACTTGGAAAAGGGGGAGATTAGTGGGAAGAACTATATTCCTCATCACTGAAGTTACCTCAGGGCCATAAGTGGCACTCATGGTCTCCCTCCTTCACCATTCATTCTAAATCCACCCTTGTCTTCACCAACCCACTCTCCTGGCCATAGTATCTCAACTGGTACCATGACTCAAACTCTCATTCTTAAGGGATATGAGCCCTGATGGCCTCCTTCTTATCAGGCCAGCATTACTGTACTTATGCATTCACAGGCACAATTAGGCAAAGGAGTGTACCGGGAGATGTCCACATGGATCAGCCGAGTATATTCCTGCCTGCTTTCATTGAATAACTGCAGTCCTGCATGGTGCTGCTGCTTGAGTCAACCACTCCTGCAAGATGGTAATTACTCATCACACCTGCAGGTTCTTGGATATAGGCATTCAAACAGCTCAAGCAGCCGAAGATTAAAGATCAATGAGAGACTTGTGTTATTGGGAAGAGTGTGCTACTTTTAGGAACCAGGATCTCTACCCTACAGAGCCCAAAGTTGAAAAGACAGGAAACACAAAACCCACTAATGGGTCACTGAAAATCATAGTATGTGGGACCACTCCTGCTTCCAAACCTTGGTTTCCAGACCCATGAGTTTCCTTATCATACACAGTGCCATGGAGAGGTTTCTGATCTACAGAAAGTACTATGTCTTGAAATATAGCATCACACCCTTCCAGAGCATGTCTCTGAGCAGATGATTCAGCTATGGGTTAGACAGGCCATTCTGGCACTCTATGCGCCTGGTAGTTTCTGGATGTTGTGGTATTCGGTGCACCCCATAGACCCAATGGTCATGGTCCTACCCCTACAGTTATTGAACTGTCCAGAGTATTTGTTGGGGAGATTCTATGTACTATGGGATTCCATGCTTGTGGATAATGCACTCTGAAAGTTCCTGGATGATGGTGTCTTAGAGGGTAAGAAAGGCAAGATCATATTCAGAACATTCATCTATGTTTGTGAGAACAAACCACAGGACCTTCCAGGAAAGAAAAGGCTCAATGTAGTCAATTTACTAACAGTGTCTGGTTAGTCTCTGTGAGGAAGAGACATTATCAGAGATTCAGCACTGATGAGGTAGATCAGTCTTGGCAAATACAAGTCATGCTGTTGGGCTTCTGTGAAGCTTCCATCTCTGCTGCTAAGTCCTTTCTAGTCATGTGTTTATTATGCCAGGTCTGGGGAGGCTGGTGACAAAGGCAGACTGATGTCTATCAACCAAGTCTTTCTTACCTACTTTTTGGTTCTGTGATTTTTCTACAAGCATGCTTTCTGGTGTATATCCACAAGCCATAGAAAGCTCTTCACACTTTGTGCCCACTCCCATGTGTTCTTCCACATGCTTCTACCTCAGACATTCCTATCTTCAGTCTTCCAGACCCATGAGAAGCCAGCCAGGTTATTTGAATTGCTCATGACTCTGTATATATTCTCACTTCAAGCTACTTCTTCCACGCAAAATATATGACGAG
The DNA here is from genome assembly GCF_000164805.1 of Carlito syrichta. Taxonomy (NCBI): domain Eukaryota; kingdom Metazoa; phylum Chordata; class Mammalia; order Primates; family Tarsiidae; genus Carlito; species Carlito syrichta. Next base: position 494,049 of record NW_007242350.1, on the reverse strand, counting down.
GTGCACCACTTGAAACGCTGACATTGGAAAGCTTTCCTCACATTGTTGTCTGAATGTAGCTTGTAATGCAACCACATCTGTTTTTGTTTTGACCCACATACTGAACCAACCCATCTATACATCAAGCTTGGACCTTTCCTCCTCCTTCAGCTGTGAAAAAGGACACCCCCAGTCCCTATATGTCCATAGATGGGTGCTGAGAAAGGGTGTTGGCACAATCCCACAGTTGATATGGAAGTCAAGGAGGTCTAAGCTACCTGCCCATCAGCTTTCACACTCATTTTTCTGCTCAGGCTTAGTGCTAATTAATCATTTCTTACGATCAACTGCTGCTGGTTCCACTCAGCTTGATGCCTTGGGAAAACCGAGAAACTCAGCTCATATGGGTTTCTACTGTGGTCTAGTAACATACAGACCATGTTTCTCAACTGATGATTCCCTACTGCAGATTGCACAGACTTGCTCTAGAACCCTAGAGGCTTCAGTATGATTTTCCCAGTGGGCTTGTCATAAGTTATGCACTGCATCTTTCCCCGCCACTGACACCTTCAGCATCATAGGGGCTGCTGGATAGTATACCACCAAGAAAATGTTTGCTTGTATTGTAGCCTGAATCTGCTTCAAAACCTATTCCTGCTCCAGACTCCACACAGCACTACACACCTTTTGTATCATTTACTATGTCAGCTGGAACAATATTTTCAAGTAAGGAATGTATTGCCTCCAGAATGCAAAGAGGCTTACCAAATGTTACGCCTTCTTTTTAGTGGGGTATACAAGCAGCAATGTGTCTTTTATTTTAGATGAAATACCTCAGCATATACTCGACTACCGAACATCTAAAAACTACAAAAGTGTCAGGTCCCTGAATCTTCAAGTGGTTCATCTCTCACACCCTAGGACACATTTGTCTTACTAAAACCTTCTCCTAGCAAGCTAGCCACCTCTTGCTCTTTTTTTTTATCAACATGATATCACCAAGGTAATAGATTGATGTGATGCTGTGTGGGATGTCTAGATGATTCAGACCTTTTCTGACTATATTATGACAGACAGTGGAAGAGTACCATATGCCTGGGGCAAAACATTAAATGTATATTATTGTCCTTTCCATGTGAATGCAAATTATTCCACATCTTCTTCTCTAATTTTAATATAAGAATAATAAGAATGAATTATCTGCCTCAAAATCCCATATCATATACCGTACCCAAGAACTTATTAATCTACTCTAGTAAAGATACCACATCCAGCATAGCAAGTGCAACCAGGGCTATTTCATGGTTGAGTTTGTAACAGTCTACAGACATTCTCAATGGTCTATTTGGTTTCTATATGGATCAGACTTGTAAATTAAATAGATATATGATAAAGACCACCACTTGAGCATTCTCAAAATCCCTGATGGTGATGTGATTCAAATCTCTCTGATTTCTCCCAGAGTCAATATTGTTTTTGATTCGCTATCTCGGTTGGAGGAGGAGACAACCCCAAAAGCTTTTACTTGGCATTCTCCACTCCAGAAGCTCTTACTGCACATACTAAGGATTCATTTGGGGTTATTCTAACTGCTGTGTATTTTAATTCTAAATTTTACATTTGGGAATCAAGTAAATGACAACTGTGTGGACCTACTCTAAGAACTTTGGCCAAGACTCCATTGATTATTTGGCCCATGTATTCCCTTCACCCTAAGAGGGACATGATAATACTTTAGTTCTCCAGGTGTTAATGTCAGCTCAGACCCTGTGTCCAAGGGCCCTTAAAATGGCATTTCCCTTTCACCAGTACATGGGCACCAAAGTAAATATTCATAAATCCTTTTGGTAAAATACCAAGGGAATCATTGCAATATATACATGGCATTGTAACGACCAAAGATTCTCTGGGAGATCTACCCACTGCATCAATTATTGCATTCTGTGTCTGAAAACAGACTCAGGTCCTAAAACTGGGCAAGAGAATTTCTGTCTGGGGCAACCACCCTCAAGTACCTGATCACTTGTCCTTGTCTTCTTTTTATTGTATATATTAAGTAGCATACTTGAAATATATCTGTCTATTTTGACCCAGGCATGCCATATTCTATTAACCACCATGCTGCCTTTTTGATAGCCTCCTTGGCTGTTCCTCTGACCTTGCTAGTTCTTAAAATAACAGTAACCTCGTGACTTACAGTAGTTGAGCAACACCACATCAGCTCCATTGCTTCAGAGTCTCATTATTCCCATGAGTTCATAAAGATAGAAATTTGGTGACTATGCCCCTGCCATCAGCCCTCCCTTGCATGCAGAAAAGAGCCATCACTGAACTTCTCAGTGATGTTGACACTCCTCTTACCAGTGAACTTCTGGTGGCTTTAGTGAGTTGCTTGGCCCTTCATGCAACGTAATCCTCTGGTAGGTCTTTTGACTTCATATAATATAGCATTCCAGCAGGCCCACTTTGCTGAGCTTTTGAATCCCTTCCAACCATCTGCCACTTCAGGCATTTTATTTCAATCAGTGTGGTCCAGCACTGTCTTCAGTTTTCCAAAACCCATTCTAGTCATAGGTTTTCCCCCTTCTTCTGTGGTCCTTGGCAGACCATTAAACCCTATGTACAGATACAATGCCCTTAAGTTAATGAGCTCTTACTTATCCAGTCTGACATTCCAGCCCTCTTGATCAAAAACCCTCAAAATCCAATCCCATGATTTCGTCAAGACATGATGGCTAATCCTTGCAGCTTTCTGAGCGTGACTGCTATCAGCATGCCCTTTACTCTGATTCTCGAATTCCCAAAGCATCTTTTATTTACCGTCAATCTCATTAAGATCAAGCCCCCACTTATATGCTTATAATAAAGAACAGAGCCATTTATTTATGTTTCAATTTTAATAAAACAATCTTTATCTGTTCAAATTCTTTAGAACAAGTAGTAGAAACTCCCATTGCTGTCTTTAGGTTTTGATTCACCTCAAGCTGGGTTTTCCTCACAGACACAAAATGACTGCCAATAGACACTGGGTCACTAGTTTAGTAGGGGACAGAGAAAACATTTCTTTCTTCCACTCAGAGATAAAAGCTCTCCTCCCTGGTCTTGCTGGAACAATATGACCCAAATGCTCAGCACTGGCACTGGACTTTGAAAGTCACTGGGGGATGCTATAGCTTGAATAGCTCTATCTTGACTAATATATGAACTTCATTCATAGGACTGTTTGTCTTTTTATATTTGCTTTCATTTATTTGTAATATTTTTGTTTTGTTTTTGTTTTATGCTTTCACGGCTATAGTCCCAGTTCACCGAAGAGCAACTAGTCATAATTAGTACACAATAAATATTTGTTGAACAAATGAATGAATTGACTAATTAAGATGAACTTCTGATGGTGGGGATAGGGAGGTTTCTGAACAGAATTGGGGAAATTATTAGAAAGGGGAAATCGACATAAGCAATATCATTGGCCTTTCTATTTTAAAGTAGACACAGGTTAAGTAGTCTTTCTCAAGCTATGGGCTGCCAATTGTGATGGTTAATTTTATGTGTCAACTTGACTGGGTTACTACCCGTGTAAAACATCATTTCTGTGTATGTCTGTTAGAGTGTTTCCAGACAAAATTTGCATTTGAATTGGTAGACTGAGTAAAGAAGATTGCTCTCACCAATGTAGGTGGGTGTCAGCCAGTCCTCTGAGAACCCAACTGTAACAAAAAAAAAAAAAAAACAGACCAAGGGTGAATTCACCCTTCCTGAGCTGGGATAGTCATCTTTTCCTGCCCATGGGCAATGAAACTTATGTTTCCTGAGTCTTCAGATTTCAACCAGGCTTTACGTTGATGGCTTCCCTGATTCTTAGGCCTTTGTACTTAGACCAAATTACACCACCAGTTTTCCTGGTTGTTCAGCTTGCAGATGGCATATTGTAGGACTTTCAGTCTCCATAATTGTACCAGCCATTTCCCATAATTAATCTCCTCTCATATATCTATATTATCCCAGTGGTTCTGTTTCTAGAAGAACCCTGACTAATACATACATATCTATCTCAATAGAAAAAAATGCATTTAAGCTATAGCGTAGAATTAATCAAACAAATGTACTTTGTCCTTAAAAGTTAGCTCTGTCTCAGTTTGAAAATGTTTAGTTTTCTTAACATTAATAAATGCTAAGGCGGCTGTCTCGATTTTAAATAATTGGTACTTTACAATTCTCTTAAGGAGATATTGTACTTTTAAAACCATCATATACTCATATGTCTGATATTCAAAATAATCACTCTCAAGCAATATAATATCTAAAGTGAGAATTCAATATCTTCTGCCATTAACAACATCATTAATAACAAATGTCTGTTTAATTACTCTTGCTAAGATTAAAAAGGCCATTATTCTTGTAACTTGAGAAATTCATTAGCTGGAAAAGGCTGCTTAATGCCAAACACACTCCTTAAAGTTGCAGTCCCCGATATTCGAAGGTATTTCTGACATTCAGGCATTTGCATTACTTTAAAAAAGCACCACCCAACTGTGCTGCAGATCATGCTGTGACAATAAGCAAGAGCTGTAACATTTCAAAATCAGAAATAAAGCTACAAAACATTTTACAATACCATACCGAGTCTGTTCTTTGGCATATTTTAACTCCACACACTGAGCCTATTATTCATCATTTACCTCTCACTAATTCTGAGCTCAAATGAGTCTTGTACCAACACAGTGCATCCTAAGGTACAGTTAACATTCATAAGCACATCCTCCAGAGGGATTCAGACCCATAACTTAAGATCTCTGCAAGTCAATTTTAAAGTCTGAGACTTCAAGAAATTTAGACCCATTAAATGAAAATTACAAGATGAGATTTAGAACAACATCTTTCTTAATCCACGGTTTCAGCTTAATATATTTTTAGCACAGAAACCTGCTTAACATTTAGTAAGAATTAGATCAGTGATGGTGTACTCACAGAAAGCAATTCAATTTGCTTCAGTGGTAATGGTTATATACCACGAGTTGTATCATTCTTTCACTTTTTTGCCACTCTGAACAATAAAGCAGAGTCATAAAACAAGTTATAATGAACCATTTCACCTTACTTCTAAAATGCATCTACTTACAAAATCGGATTCATATTTCATACTCCCATGTGTGAGGCTCTGAGAGATAAGATTTCTACAACAGAGGGGCAGAAAGAACTGCAAGGTTCAAGCCAACCAAGGTGAATTCCTATCTGGAAGAAAGTTGCTATTCTTCAAGAGGAAGTAAGTGTGTTGCAGTGAGAAAACATTCTCTCTTCTTTCCTTTCTTCCTCCAGTAAATATAAACTGGTTACCGCTTCTATTTTGGGAACCATGCTGCAGTTAACGCAAAGTTGAAATGTCTACCATCAAGTTGCTCTTAAAACATGGTTGAGGCTGCTAAACCAGTTAACCAGTAGACCCAATCCTACTGTGGGTTCTGTGGTGAATATATTTTGTGCAGAATATAGTAAGATACAAAAAGGGAGTGGGGAGTTCTTAGAAGCAGTAAAGGCATATGAAAAGCCATAGAAGAATAAACTTCGATATTCTTAAAGGATAAATAGGTGTTTTTGATCTTTTTTTCGTACTTGTCTTTCACATGATAGGGCAAGATGGGTGAAAAAAGAGGTTGTACTAGTCTCCAGCTTTATCCAATGACCTTGACTCTTGTTCCTTCGTCCCTTGCACAGGACCACAGCTTGCCTTGTCTTGTTTTCTTTGTTTCCATCTCTCTGGGGAGGCACTGGAAATAGTCTCATGGTTTCAGCACCATTTACCACATTGTTTCTTGGGATGCTTAATTGTGGGAAAGGCAATGTCTTCTAAACTTTGTCTAATCAATTTTTATCTATTATGTCTCTCAGTCAGGGTGCACTGGTGCTCAAGGAATAAACGTACAAGGATGGTTACCAAATATAAGAGGTTGATTTTTCTTCATTCCCTTCTCTGATTGTAAGCACCTGGGATGGTTAGTTCCATTGATGGTGTTGTAGCAATGGTCAAGTGATCACAGTCAAGTGAAAATAACGCATACTTGATTATGCAGAAAATAAGGATAACTCACCTTAAGGAGAAATTCTCTATTAAAGTTAGCTATCTGTGCATGGACTGTTTTCCATCTTGCTAAAGTCCCTGATATTGGAGGTAGGAAAATCAAAGTTCAATGACATTAATGAGGAAGTTGATAAATATTCCTAGTTTAGAAAGATTATTTGGATTACATGAACTGCCACCTCTGAGATTTTTCTTATTTTATTAAATATTAGGTTTTAGACAAAGGAATTCCAATAGCAATCATCTTTTTGGTCTTCAAAAATTTGAAGGAAATAATATCCTCTTTGGACCAGGCTTGGAGTCTCAGTCTGTAATCCCAGTACTTTGGGAGGCCAAGCCTAGTGGATTGCCTGAGCTCGCAGGTTCAAGACCAGCCTGGGCAACTTGGCAAGACCTCGTCTCTACAATAAATCAAAGAAGTAGCCAGGCGTGGTATCTTGTGCCGTGGTTCCGGCTACTTAGAAGGCTGAGGCGGATGGATCACCAGAGCCCAGAAGGTCGACACTGGGGTGGCCATGAGTGTGCCTGAGTGACAGAGTGAGACTCTAACTCAAATAATAATAATAATAATAATAATAATAATAATATCCTATTTGCTCTCCTAAAAATAAAATAAAAGTATCAAGAACAGTTAGCACTAGTCTTAGCATGTTTTCCTGGCTTGGAACATTTTACCAAATTAATGCCTCTGAACTTTATGAATATAGATACTGTAGGATAATAAACAAGATACTAGGTGACATCAATGACATTCTTGTCAGCACATGCAGAATGTTTTACTTGACAACATGAATTGCTCTTTGACCCTGGTTGGAGCTTAATGTCTGAATTCAGCAGTGCTATCCAGTTCTGAAAGAAGTCAGAGGAATAATAGAGTTTTATCTGGGAAGACTTTTTAAGTGTTAGCATTCTGGTAGGGAACCAGGCCATGATTCTGTGACTGTGGAATCCCTGGGGCTTTTAAAGATTGCAGAACAATCAGAGTGAGTCCCTTAGAACTGAGGCACCATCCTCATGCTAGAGTTCTGGTATCTGAGCAGTGTACAGAGCTCTGCTTGAGTCTTTAGATACCTAAGCCAGGCATCAGCTTGGCTCTGCCTTGTTCTACCTTATATATTCACGTTTGAGGTTTTCAGTGGAGAAAATCATATATAATTTTTCACAGGATGAAAAGTTCAAAAAATGCATTAAAATAATTCAAACATGCCACATGTTTTCTGGAGAACCTTCCCTTACCCCACTTCAACTCTACTACCCCTAGTTCTTTGAACTTGCTCCACGGGGTACAAAAGATCTTCTTGCCAAACTCATTTGATCTCATCATCAGAAACAGAATATTAGCCTGCATGACTGGGGGTTTTATCATAGCATGCTTTTTCTCGAACATATATACAAACACAAGCACACAGATATTCTACACTTGAGTTTGCATTTCCATGGGAACTAAATAGACATTTATAGTACAGATAAAAATGAAAAGGAAAAGACATTCTTTTCTCCTATAATAGAATCATTTTTGTTCTGTGAAACTCTACTGGGAAATTTTAAAAGGTAAGACTGTAACTCCTTAAGTGGAAAAAAGCCTCAATTTTTGCTATGAACATTAAAATTCACACAAAACTGGTTAAAAATCTAGCCTATAGATAGAAAATATGTGTGTGTATAAAATGTTCCAAGTAATCTAATAATTATATAGCTCTTACTTTTTTAAAAAAATCCATGAATATAAACAAATAAAATAGCTACATGGAAATTAATTTTCACTGAAGGTAGTTAAGTTTTAATTTTGTGAAATAAATAGCATGAGGAATATGCTTCACAAACAGCACAAGGAATTTTTCATAAACTACCTTCAATTTGATTCTTTGGTGTGTGGGTTGGAAGACCTTGGAGGAAAATTTTGACTCAGAGTCACAGCTTTGTATTTGTGATAAAGTAATCGGAAGAGGATAGAAAGGAACATTTGATTCCTAGTATAGTCCTATTAGAAAACCTTTTAAGCTAACTTAATGAGAAGAAGGGAAAATTTAATATAAGGATAAAGGAACTCAAAAATAGGAATACAGCTGAGTGCCAGGAAGAATTACACTGAAACCAGAACCACAGGGTTATACATAATTTGGGAATTCTTCTCTCCTAATCTCTTATTACCCATACCTCTTATAACCCAAATATTTATTCTTGAGATCTCATTCTAGGCTAAACCCCTCTGCTTCCTAAGTCACTTGAAATTAAAAAGCCCCTTCAAATTCTTGATTTTCTAAAAGAGCAGAGTGATGCTAAAATGTATTAGTTTCAAGTACATAGTCTCAGATAAACATTGATTTTGTAGCTTGGGTAAGATATCTAACTTTGGACCAACCAACTGTAATAAGGTAAAGAGAACTGCATTATATGAGCCTGGCATGGTAGCTCATACCTGTAATCCCAGCACTTTGGGAGACCGAGGCAGGAGGATTGCTTGAGGCCAGAAGCTCGAGACCAGCCTAGGCAACATAGCAGGATCCTGTCTCTACAAAAATACATTATATGAAAATGGTTGCCCTTTCACAGGTAGATTTGGAGGGGAATAGTAGTCCACAGAAATAGGGCAATCAGTAAGTTCAGCTGAAGTTGTATACCAGGCACATTTCAAAAACTGTATGCATGAGAAAAATAGCCAGGCAGCAACTGCTGCAAAATACAAGGGAATTATAAGATCAATAATTTTTTTATTTTTTATTTTTTTGAGTCGGAGTTTCACTGTCACCCAGGCTGGAGTGCAGTGGCACACTGCTCATAGCTACCTCAGCCTCAATATGCTGTGTTTAGGCAATCCTTCCGCCTCAGCCTTCCAGGTAACTGGAACCACAGGCATGCACCACCACATCCAGCTAATTTTTTGATTTATTGACTATTATGTAGGCTCTAATGCAATATAACATCATACACACACACACACACACACACACACACACACACACACACACACAGGGTTACATAAACTGCAGTGCAGTACATCACTTGTGCCAGAATACTCATGTGAACTCATGATAGAAGACTCCTCTGAAATTAAAATACATGAAAAGTAACTTCTTAGAAGTTATCTTACTGACAGCATTGCATGCATTCACAAAGTATGTGGAAGAGATGTTTATAGAACTGTTTATATAGCAAAACATTAAAAACAATTTAAAATGATGACATGTTTATTAAAGTGTGATAAAATGTAAACTAGAGTTTTGCATCTTAACTATTTAAATATAAGATGTAAAACTATAATTCTACATCATAACTATTTAAGAAATGACTCTACATATTCCAACAAGAAGGCTCTACTTTTTAAAACTATATGCATACAGTCTTAGATAAAGGACGCATGAAATGGGAGAGACATTTATTTCAGTAAACAGAATACTCATGTCCAGATGACCAGCCAATTTTCTCTCTAAAGGCAGACCCATATGAAAAGCCGAATAACCATGAGCTTGTTCAATGAGCATGGAATTAGAACATGAGGATTTAGTTAGCTAAATCAATGTTTAATGGCATCAGGAGAAGAGAGTTCTACAGCAGCCATTTTTAGATATTGGTGCCAGTCTTTCTATTGGAATGGGAATAATTGAAGGCTGTTGGTTATCATCCACTGTAGATTTTTCTTCAAAAATAATGGTTTAGCAAATGGAATCCACAGTTCAAAGGCTCTTCTGGCTAAGTGAGGCTCCCTCCCTTGGGCAAGTTGCATGGGTGGACAAATCTGAAGTTTATCTCTCTGTCTTTCCTTTCTCTGAACTTCATGGTCCTTATTATTTGAAAAGTAATATTTCCCTTATTATTTGAAAAAGTCTTTATTGTCTTCATTTAAGACAGAGAACAAGTTTGCATGGTATATTTTTGAAGAAACTTAACATTTCACAGCTTTGATACAGTTATGTAAAAATTTTACAGTTTTAATTTCTAGGAACAATCTTATTTCCCTTGGCTTTCAATTCTTCAGAGAAGTGTCACCTTAAAGCTCATATAATGAATTTGTACATTATTCTTTAATTATTCGGTGATTTAAGAATCTACTCCACTTGAGAGAAGGTAGATATCTGGTCTAGAATGTTTAAAAGTCTTGTGTCATAGCCAAGCTGACTTAACCATGAGCCATCTAGAAACCACCACAATGAGCCACAAGAAGAATGTAGAACCAACTGAGGACAAATCCAAATGTAGAACTTGACTCTAAATGAGAAAATCCACAGTTTACATCCAGAGTGAAGTCAAGGCATGAGGGAGAGGCCATGTTTGAAATTATCTAGTTGGCAATGTCATGATGCTGAGTGGTGTGCTCAGTTTGAAGTAGAACCCTAGGCAGTGGCTCAATAAATGTGAAAATGTGCGAATTTCTCTGGGTGGGTATATTATTAATCATTTCACAGTAAGTATTAAATAAAATAGCAGGATCAATAGTGGATCAAAATAAAACTACAAGCAAATAGCATTAACAGAGATAGAAAGGGAAGTTGCATACTAATAAAACAATTTACCAACAGGATATTATAACTGAAATTTCATATATCCAAAAAAAATTTTTGAATGGATAAAAGGAAAACCTTGCAAAATAAAAAAAACTGAAAAATCTCAATCACAATGAAGTATTTTCCATTCTTTTTTAAGAAACTGACAAAACAAACAGACAAAAAAAATTAAAAACATATAAACCTTGAACACACATATTCAGGACACTGTAGCCCCAAAATATAAACATTCATCTTTTATACGCAAAAATAAGAACTTTTACTTACATTGCTCTAGTGTTAGGCACAAAGACATGTCAATAAACACATTAAAAATCACTACTACATAGGTCATGTTCTATTGCCCTAGTTAAATAAGAAATGTATAGCAAAAAACGCAGTTCAGTATATGTTTGGAAACTGAAAATGCATTTCTAAATAGCCTACAAGTTAAGGAATAAATCTCTAAGTAAATCATACAATAAAGAGTAAATCATTAAATAATGCATCGGTTAAAGAGTAAAGAGAAAATTATGAAATATTTAGAATTGGATGGCAATGAAAGAATTGCCTTTAAAACAATGTATAAGACATTTAATGCAAAATTAACAGATACTTTTATAACCTGAAATAGATATGTAGAAAAATTTAAATGATTCAAAGAAATTAATCATAAAACTCAGAAAACCAGTGGAAATATAGAGTAAAATCAAAGAATGAAGCAGGCAAAAATAACTAAGATTATAAAAGTTAATGAAATGAGAAAAAGTTACAGAAGTTGTCAACGAAAGTTGGGACATTAGAAAAACTGGTAGACAAAACTTAGAAGACTGAGAAGGAGAGAAAATAAAGTCAAAGTAGTAGAAAATTAAAAAGAGACAGACATAACCACTGAAAAACTAGAGGTTTTTAAAATCAAAATACTTAACTAAACAAATAACATTTTATAAATTTTTTAAAAACTGACTTTTCTAGAAAATATATATATTATCAAACTTGATTAAAAATTAAAGGGTTTTGAATATTTTAAAAAATAATTAATCCAAAATCAGTTCTCAAAAAAAGATATGAACTGAGACAATTTTAGAAATGATCCTACAAAGCCTTCAATAAACAGATAATCTCTATCTTATAAAATCTGTTCAAGAGGCTTGAAAAGAAGAAAAGCTACCCAACTCATTTCAAGAAGTTAGCATAAGTATGATTCCAAAACCAGACAAGACTATTCATGAAACTTGAAAAAACAGATTCTAAAATTTGTGTATATGAGTAAAGAGCCAAGAATAGCTATGACTATATTGGAGAAAAAGAAAAGAAAAAGAGAGTGAGAAGAGGTGGGGTGCTTATTGGACAATGGAACATAATAAAGAGCTCAGAAATGTACCCACACTTAAATGGCAGCTTTGTATGCAGGTAAATATTTGCACTTTGGTGAGAAAAGAACAGCTTATTTAATACAAAGTGCTGGGTCGCTTTGCTATCTATATGGAAAACAATTTCTTGTTTCTCTGGGTTGAAATACCAAATCAAATAAGAAAATTGGATTACTCCACACATCATAAACTAAAACAAATTTTGAACCGCCTAAGAAAATATTATGTAAAGGATAAAACTTTAAAACATTTAGGAGAAAATTTTGGAGAATATTTTATGGCTTTAGCAAAGAGAAATATGTCTTAAATGACAAACATGGGGGGGTTAATTGACTATATTAAAATTTAAAACTATGCTATTACAACAGATTCCATAAAACTAGTTAAAAAACACATTCATTTCATTTCAAGACATATCCTTGGAAAAGATAATTGAATTATTTGTTACATAAAAAACAATGAGAATATATAAAATGCTACAAATAAGAAAATAGAAATTACCCAATTAAAAAATAGGACAGGGTGCACCTGTAATCCCAGCACTTTGGGAGGCCGAGGTGGGAAGATCACTTGGGTCCAAGAGTTCAAAGCCAACCTGGACAACATAACGAGGTCTTTTCTCTACAAAAAAAAATTATCTTAAATTAACTGCGCATAGGTGCATGCACCGGTAGTCCCAGCTACTTTGGAGACTGAAGCGAAAGTATTGCCTGAGCTCAGGAGGTCAAGGCTGCAGTGAGCCATGATCATGCCACTGCACTCCAATTTAAGTAATGGAGTGAGACCACAAGTCAAAAAAAAAAAGTGGGCAAAAATTATGAACATCCATAGTTGAAGAAAGCCTAGTAATCAACGAATGTATATATACATACACTCAGTCTCCTCTACTTGAACCTACACAAACTAAAAATAATATAACACTTTACCTACAAAGTATTTCCAAAAAATTTTTCGAGATACTAAGAGTTGAGTGAGAATACAATGTGGGTAAGAGTATAAATTTGAAAAACAATTTGGCAATATCTTATTAAGTTAAAAATGGGTATACATTAAATCCAACAATTTAATTGCTAGGCATATATACCAAAAATAAATCATAATATATGTACAAGGAAACAAACAACGATGTTCATTTTTCTAATAGAGAAAAATTGAAAACAAGTTAACAACCATCATTAGGATGATGATACAAGTAAATGATGGTCCATTTTTACAGGAACATTATAAAGGGTTCAAATTAACAAAACAGATCTACAGATATGGAAATGGATCGATTTGGAAAACATCATGTTGAATTAAGTAAAGAATTTACAGAATGATGTATCTTGCATGAATCTTATACAAAGATATTTAAATACACAAGCAATATTCTATACAAAGAAGGACCCCAAAAAACCTGGAATTATCTTCTGTAATCTAGGTAAAGTGTTCTAGGAACCTATAGACATCAGTATACCTGCTAACGTTGTCAGAGGCTGCATTTGTCTTCAGTGATTTTTTTTTTTTCTTTTTTCCTTTGAAGAGACCTTCAATGCATGTGCCCATTTCATGATGGGTGATTTACAAGAGCATCTGCCCACACCATGCTGAATGTTCAGCAATTTTTGACCAAAAATGGCATGCCCCATGCCCCACCCTCCCTATTCACTCAATCTCACCACAAATGAAAAACAGTTCTCAAGAGGAAAAAGTTTTTGTTTCCGCAGATGAAAAAAGTCCTCAAAGGGAAACCGCTTTGCCAATGTGGAAGAGGCAAAACAAAAACAACAGAAGCACTACAAGGCACCAAAATTGATGAGTTCAAGAACTGTTCCAAGCCAGGCTCGGTGGCTCAGCCTGTAATCCCACGCCTTGGGAGGCTGAGGTGAGTGGATGGCCTGAGCCCGCGGGTTCGAGACCTGTCTGGACAACTTGGCGAGGCCTCATCTCTAGACTAAATCCAAAAAAAATTAGCTGAGCGTGGTAGCGCGAGCCTGTAGTTCCAGCGACCTGGAAGGCTGAGGCGGAAAGATCGCCGGAGCCCAGCAGGTAGAGGCTGCAGTGGCCGGGAGCGTACCACTGCTCTCCAGTCTGGGTGACAGAGTGAGACTCCAACTCAAAGAAAAAAAAAAAAAAAGAAAAGAACTGTTCTGAGCAGTGGAAAAAGCATCTCCATCTCAACAGGTGTATTGCATCAAACAGAGAGTAGTTTGAAGGTGACTGAAATTTAAACATGTAAAAATAAATACACAATTTTAAAAAATAAATTCCGGGGATTTGGGGGTTCCCCCCTTGTATTTCCATAGGTGCGCACATAAAGAGGAAAGGGAAAAAAGGAGAGGGAACACTTTTAGAAAGGATACAAAACAATGTCAGGAGAGAAGTTTCTCAAGAACGGGAAGGGAACCACAGCATCTTCAAGAACAGCAAAAGGCCCTCAATTTTATTAATAATTCTTATTAAAGAACTGTAGCTAGAACAGCAAAATAGGGACATGCTTAAAATTTGTTTAGTAAGTACATGAGTGTTCACTGTGTTGACTTTTATCATTTTCTTGTTTTCTTCAAATTTTATAATTTAAATAAAACTTTTTGAAAATTAAAGAAGAAAGTAAATAATCTGCCTCTGTCTCAATGTATTCCCTTAGGTATATACTTATAGTCTGAGGCACTCATAGTCACGGTTGTACACAGTACTGTGCTAGGGTCTCATCAAAGTTACATCATAAATAAGGAGCACATCTTCCAGGAACATTTTCCAGAAACGTCAATTTTGTTCCGGGATCCAATAAATATCCATAATTAGGACAATATAACAAAAATTCCTTTACATGCGCAAGTGTTTTAATTACTTTTTATCTCTGACCCACACCTCCATTTGACCTTTTCACCACAAACATATTCACTATACCTATCATGGAGGTATTTTAGTAGAGATATTTGAAAAATATTGCTCCTGGAGAAACCATATGTCCTCTTCAAATTCCTTCTAAACAAAATTCTCTGACAGAATGAAGAGCCTAAAGGAAAGATACAGGGTCATATGGAGTTACTCAGCATTTGATCTCTTCTATTGTCAGTCCTCTTTCTTCAGCTTCATGATGTTTAGGTTTGTTGGAAACATAACACCCCGATAAACACCAGTGAATTTATTTTACTGAGCTGTGTTGTAGTATGATTGTCCATCTTCTATTGAGAGTCATTCTGCAAAAAATACTTACAAAATTGTAAGAACATTGCTGAAATGTTGGTGACATTATATAATGCCATTTTATGAAGACCCTCAGAAGCAATTTTTTTCTGGTTTTATTTCAAATAAATCTTTGCTTTTTCTAAGTTATCAGTTTGGTGTTATATTTTGAACAAAGTGATTTCTGGAACATTCCTAACACATTCCTTTTGAGTTGAGGCGAATGTGACCTACCTACTGCAGGTAACATTATATAATGACTTTTTCTTTCTTTTTCTTTTCTTTTTCTTTTTTTTTTTACATAATTTATGGTTTAGTTTTATGTCCCCATTTTTGTTTATCTTTCTCCTTGCATGCTCACTTTTAAATTTTGCCACTTTGTTTAATTTTATGTCATGTTATTAATTGCCCTAGATCTTAGGTAATTATAAGCTGGTAAATAGCCTGTAGGATATAAATATACACTTTGAGTTTTATCAACTCTAGATGTATTTCCACTTCTTAATTAACTATCCAAGGTTTTTAAAATCAAGTAAATTTCTCAATTTTTATTCTAGAATTAAATGTTTTTTCTTTTAATTTATTCTTGATTTGTTCTTAATATGACAGTTAACTATACTTCTAAACTTTTTTCAGTGGTCAAATAGACGATGTAAAGGACATTAAGTTTTGAGTGAAAAATCATGAATTCAAGCACGGACTCTGCCACAAACAAGTTATATAATTTTGACCAAGTCAGAAGGATTTTTATAAAACACACTTTCCTTGTCTGCAAAATGTGCCCACAGTGATGTTTTTAGAATTATGTTAGGTAATGTATATAAAACTATATTTTAAATCATGAAGTTGCCTAAAAATATAAATCACAATAAGGAAAGCAAGTCGTTTTGACATATAAAAATCTAAATTTAAATTCTGCTTCCATTATTTACTAGCTTCAAGGCTTTGGGCCAGTCTCTTAATCTCCAAAGTCTCCAAAAAGTGGAGATAACAACCTACTTCAGAAATAGCTATGAGAATCAAGTGAGAAATATATATATATAAGGGTCTTGGAAAATATAAAACAATAAAAATGAACCATGATTTTTATAAATCATTCTTCATGGAATATATGACTTAATAATCTCGCATTGCCAGAGCCTAAGGCATTGCCTAAGATATAATTAGTATCCAATAATTAGGGTAAATTGAAATGAACTATTTTTTAAAATCTAAAATACTTTCAAAATGGGCCTAGTTTTTTTTTTATATATATATATGCATTTTATCTCAGAACATTTTTCTGAAATAACTGATTGAAAAAGAAAAAAAATTAATTTACTAACCAGAAGTTATATTTACCCACAATGGACTTTTCTGGTATTTTTCCCACTGCATTGTTGGCACGTTAAGTAAACGTCCAAACAATTTTAAAATATACATATATATTTAGAAAATTTTAGAATGAAAAATATGCTTACATTTGTATAGGAAGTATAAGTAACCTCTGTGTTAGAAATGTGTGTGTGTGTTTTTCTAAATCTCTCTATGCACGTGTCCTTTTAGTAAACCATTTTATCTTTCTGCATATAGTCCAACATTATTCATCCCCTCATCTGACAAATACATGTATGGATGCATGCTGAATTTGTGTGTGTGTATATATATTCCGTAGTATGTGCTGGATACTATTATAATACTGGCGATATACTATTTAATAAAACAAAATTTCACTCTCACAGTTTATATTCTAGCAGGAAAATATTGATAATAAAAATATGTATACAATAAATATCTAATATTCAGATGGGTAGTACTAAGAAGAAATAACAAAGAAAGATAAAGGAATAGAGAATTGGGAATAGTAAAGGGGAAATTCCCATTTACTTAAGAGTATAGAAAAGGAGTCTATGACAAAGGATATAAGATAAAAGACCTAAATAAAAATGAGGAAACAAGTGATGTTGTTATTTGGTATATGTGAATTCCAGACAGAAAGGAAAATAAATGAAAGGTCCTGAGGTTAGGGCTGTCTTGGCATTTTCAGGGAGCAGTGGGAAAGTCCATGGACCTGAAACAGAATGAGAAAGAGGAAAATTCATAAGAAGCGAAGTCTGAGAGATAGTAGGGCTTGAGTTCACATGGGGCTTGGTGGGATTATAAAGATTTGGGGATTGCATTTTGAGTTAGAGAAAATAGGGAAAACATAGTGAAAAAGAAAAGCAGTACACGACTTAGAGTAAGCTTTTTTCATGCAGGAAGAGAAAGCAGAAAGGCTTTCCCTTGTGGCACTAATGGAAGAAGGATCAAGATGAGAGTCAGAGGTAGGGAAGAAAGAGGCCAAACTTGAGGCAGAACCTACAGAAACTCTAAGTATCTATGAGGAAACTTGGAGACATTATAGCAAGGGCTTTCTTTCTCCAAAAGCTGAGAGATGTTACAAGCACCTAGGTACAGTCTTATAGGAGGGGAAGGGTAGGGAGGAAGAGGGTAGTTCAGCACTGTCCTAGAGAGATGGCTAGAGATAAGCCTGAGACAGTGCTGTGAGTTACCCAAGCTGTATGTAGGACTGAGAAGTTTTTGCACATCCCAGTAAGGGGTTATGGAGATACTGAGGGGACTGGTAAAATAGAAGAGGTCTGAGATCATGAAAAAGAGCTTTTTGTGAATTTTTAGTGTACTTGCATGCAAATCACTGGGACCATGAACTTCAGTAGTGACTGCTTTTGTGACAACCATAGAAGCCAGATGGGATGAGTCACACTATCCTCACTGCTACTAGTCTCCCAGATGCTATCTAGGGGTGAAAGAGGACAGTCAGAGAACTAGCCTTTTGTCAAAAGACATTGTCTTACATAGGAAGAGTCTGGAGACCATTAATTGTCATGTTTTCATCTCACCACCCTCCCTGCACACTACTCAATGACGTGCGAAGTCATGAGAAAGATTAGTTCCTTATAGACTGCACCCTTCAGTTGCAATTTATAACTTGTGACCTGCTACATATCCACAATCTGGAAATCCAATCTCGTATACCATTTGTCGAAGGTCTGTGCCATACATTAAAATGAGTTTTCCCACTTTGTGTGAGCAGATGTGCAACCCATAAGGTCGAGTTTAAAAAGCAATGCGCTTACCATTAGCTTGACTTTGTAACAAAACCAGATTTAATAGTTAAAAAACTTGATAGGGCATCTACCATGCTGAAACTGCTGATTAGGCGAGCAAAATTTGTAGATGTCGGTCGTTGGATAAAATGCCCCATGTGACTCGCTTCTCCTCCAGCTTACTGAATGGACTTACTAAAAGCAGAAGTTCTGTTAATCTTGTAATTAATTTTTAAATTATTACACTAAATGAACTACTTCTAAGATTTACTGTCTATTCTCAACTGAAAACCAAACACTGAATCACAAATTTGGTAAGGAACTTTTCCATTTCCTTCCTCTCCATTTAAGCTTGAGACCGATATTATTTTGAAACTAATATTTATTTGGATAAAATCAAAAAACCAGCCTAAACAAAGTCCTTCTCGTGCTATTATTCTGAAACATCCATGGGCTATGTTGGTATGTGATTTTCTTTCCCTCTTCCTTACAATCCTCATAACTTTATCCTCACTGGAGTTCTTCTGTGCTAAAGTAGATAAGCAAAATGAATTCTTATGCTGTACTAGCCGGAAGGCAGCAGGCAGGAGAAGACAAGACAAGTGGTGGTCACAACTGAAGGACACGCTTTTCAGTAGTGGTTCAGACATTCTGGAAAAGGGGACTCATCTCTTTTCTTATCTGCTGGGATGACCACCTTATTCTTCTTTTCCAGATTGCCTCCGGGGCTATCGGCTGTTTGAGTGTCATTACAAAAGTCAGGTCTGCTCAAGATCATGTCAAATAATTTATCCCTGTGTCCTCATCTTAACTCCCCATGTCTCCTTTTCAGCTTTGCGCTCACCAATATCATGTAACTGGAGCTGAGCATCTCTGCATCGCTTTCTTGCTTTTTATGAATTTTAATGTTATGAGAACCCCACAAGAGCATCGCAGGGTGGGTGGTTTTCCTGTGACATCTAAACAAACACTGAGCCCCTTGTAGGGACGAAACTAAGGCATTCTTAGAAAGTGTTCTCACTACAGCTTATTACATAGGGATTACTATTTGCTTAACTGGATATCATTTCAAAAAGTGAATTGTATTTTATAGATACCTTATAAGGAAACCCGTACATTTTTAATAGCATGCTGCTTTAACTTTGTCTGGAATCTTCCTCCCTGCCCCCAAATTTAACAGCTTAGTTTCCCATTGCCTAAGTATTTGCCTTACATTTGAATAATACAGTTTAATCAGATTTTCTAAAGCTTTTATTACATTACTTTAAAGTGGCATAAATAATGTAAAATAAGGCTAATTTCATATTTGATACCTTCTGTGGCGGCTCAAGCAGCTCAGTTTTTTTTTTCTTTTCTTTTCTTTTTTTTTTCTTTTTTAATTAAGGCAATTCCAGCAGTCATTTTTGACTTCGGTGGCATCTTTCTGCAAATCCTATTCACTTTACCGCTACACTGAGGTTCATTTGTGTCATTCAAATTTTTGCTCTTTAAATATCCATTTATAAATTTATTATGGCAATACATTCATATCTTTACATTTAATCTGAAACTTCGATAACAAGCAGGAGATGCAATAAATGAGTAGCAGACATACTTGACAAAATTAAAATGCTCTCCTGTCAGCACCCATATGAACTATTACAATGACAGAAGAGCATTTTAATTTTGTCCAGTTCTTCTTTCTCCTTCTCACTCTTCACTTCTCCTTCTCTGCCTGGCTGTGGAGACTTTGATAAAAGATCCAAATTTTAAGTACCCAACATCCTCCCAAAAATGTCGGAGAATGTTTTAAAAGCATGGATTTTGAATGACACAGATGAACTTCACTTACAGCACTGCTGCAGCAGGGAATTTATCATTTTGTTAATTAAGAAGGGTTTTCCAATAGTCACTCCAGAAATTGCCTCTGGAATATCATTAATTAACAGTCTCACTTCCACCACAGGAAGGAGGAAAAAGGCCGGGTGAGCAGCAAAATTCACAAAAGGAGTAACTATTAAAATACACACACACACACACACACACACACACACACACACAATTTTAAAAAACACACAAATCTGGAGAGGAGGAGGCTCTGGAATTATTTAAAGCAGGTATTACAGGATCAACAGAGTTAACAAAAAGAATGCAGTTCATAGCATTAAAGCTATTTCAGTTTACAGGCCCTGTGCTAGTCTCTAAATAAAGTTCACAGCTTCCAAACTCTCTATCTGAACTAAATAATTTACTCTGTTATTTGGAATTTGAGAGGTTTTTTTTTTGTTTCCAAGATGACTGTTTTCCTTCTAAGGGAGAAGAAAACAAGTTGTTTTGTTTGCTTGTTTGTTTGTATGTTTGTTTGTTTCTAGTTTTCTTATTTGTATAGTATCCAGGTAACAAAATACTTAAAATCAGCCACACAAAACTTGATAATTGGCCCCTATCCCCATCTGAGCCATGGAAGAGTGTAACCATGGCAACCTGTCATGTGGAACAGACCATCTCAGTGTACCTTTCAGAATTTAAGCATATGAGAATCTATCCCTTCCTAGGGAGAATTATTACGCTGGGAACATTTTGTTCTTTACTGTGAAGGAAGTATGAAGCCATGCTCTTCAATAGTCCTCAACAAGGTGCTCAGGTGAAAAAGAGCTTCAGTGGCTGTGAAAGGCATAGATACGTACACTAATCTAGAGTTCCTTCTGTCAAGGAATAAACAAGAATGAACTTGAGGAAAGCACAGTCATTAAAGCTATGGTGACTGAGACAGAATAGTTTGGTTAAAAAGTAAATTTCCAAAACAAGAATCTTTTACAGTTAGAAAGCAGCAGCCAACTGATGCAGAAACCGACCCTGCTTGTTTTTGATTTTGTTTGTTTTTTCCAGTTTGATCTTTATAGTCACATTTACCATATACTAGAAAGAACTGTTCACCTCACGTTTTTTGTTTTTCTTATTTTTTAGCAATTATAAAACTTGCAACAGGACTTCACCTCTCTAAATTTCATAATACATGGAAACAATTTTTCTTTTTTCATTTTTAGTGACAGAGTTCACACTGGCTGGGAATAGTCTCACAGACTCATAATATTCAATTGTCCTAAATTGGGTAGGGGAATTTGAAAAGTGGTTCTTATTGAGAAGACCAAGTCTCTTCTTTAACTATTAAAATATTGGTAGTCATGATTAAAATCTGCAATTAGTTTTCATTCTACAATGAAACCAGAAGTCAACTTTTCCATTGCCACTGGAATAGTACTGGAGTCAGAACATCAAAAGAGAAACTAGAATGTGAACATCTCTAGTTGTGAGGCTAGCTGGAATTAAGTTTTGTTAGAGCCAGGTGTATTCTCTTTGCAGAATCTACATCAAGGGGTTAGAATGGGTGCCTGAAAAATAAAAAAACCCAGGGTGAATTTTGTCCTTTATATTTAACATGCTATAAGAGTTCTATTTCTACATCACTACAAGATGGGGAGCACTGTGAACGATGGCTAAAACTTGTATCTGTGTACAATCTTGAAGCATCTGTGGTCATTCTCTAATTCCTATTCACATCAACAAATGTGTATTGAGTACCTACTGCATTCAAGATACTCTGTAAAGAGCGGTGAGGCATGCCAGGAAGTAGTAGTTGATTTCCCTTGAGGCTAACATAACTTTAGGGTTCCTCCTGTAAACCATCCCTTTGCAAAAACCTGGTAGGGATACTAACAATTTTTTAATTCTTAGTTTGTATTTTCCTCTAGGAACACTTTTGTTTTGTAGCTTTGACCTAATTGGTAATTTCCACCCCAGGGCTGCTAGCAAAGTGGCAGAGATAATTTAAGATCGTGTCTTTGAGGCTAACATTCCTGCCCTTTGATGATAGATAGATAGATAGATAGATAGATAGATAGATAGATAGATAGATAGATAGATAGGAGAGGAGGACACATAGGTGTGGGAAGAGAGGTGTTGTAGGTCATCTGGAAGTATCCTGCTGAGGTGAGGCATTGCATTTGGGGTCAAAGTTATGTGGTGCCCTCCTCAGAGTTGAGGCAGCATACTCTCTGGTATTGAAGGTTATGAAATCTGGGTTGGTAAAGCAGGAGGACGTTGTTGACATGTTTTTTTGTGCTAGTTATAATAAAAGGAACTTAGTCATTGGGAGACAAAATGGGAGATAATAAGGCAAGGTCCAAAAGTGAGTAAGAGAAGGATGAGAAGCAGAGGTCCAAGAAATGTGGTTATCCAGGGCATCTAGGTAGAGCAGGAAGATATGGTCCACCATGATTTGGTAGCCTGCCATTTGAGTTCTGTTGCCCAGGTTTGAAGTCTCTGGGCTGTATCCTGAACTATGCTTCTTATTAACAAAAAGCAACATTCTTTTTGGAGATATATTTATAGATACCCCCTTTTTTAGCTGTTAGTAGGTTAAGCACTTTCCTATTTTGGAACACTACCTCTGCTAATGAATTTAATTGCAAATGCTTAATCCTGCTTGTAAGGGCAGGAGTTGAATTGCCCTCTTGGATTTAATTGTAGAGGAAGGGATTGAAGCTGATAGAGGGATTTGAATAGTATGATCATCTGGTAGAAAACTGATGTTTGGAGATTGGTGAATTAAAGTATAATGTCTGACCAATTGGTGGGTAGACAGAGTTAGGAGTAAGTGCCATATAGGAAGAAAGTTCCCAGGGTGTAAAGACAAAATCTGTAGGTAATAGAGGCTAACTATGTGCCATCATCTTTTCTTCATATTTTTAAATGGTATATTTACCTGAAAGTGTAGCTCTGGGGAGGGCCTGAGAATGTATGTTAGTAGGAGAGACTGTGAATTTAGATTGGTTATATAAGGAAAAGAAAAAATTGGGACTTATTAATAACTATTGGTTGTGAAGCACTGAATTGTGATAGCTGTAAAAATGTGTAGGCTGATGTGTTTGCAGATTTTTCCCATGGCATTCCCCATGCAACTACACCTTGTAGGCAGCATTGTCAGAGATACGGCATAGGAATGGCTTCAGAATTTTCCATGGCAAGGGAGGTCTAGAGAACTACAGAGGGTATGTCCAGGCTTTAAGGTGCTGGAATTGGCAGTATTGTGAAGGTTGAAGAGTGTGCATATGTGGCAAAGATTAGTGGAAAGAGTCTCTGAAAAGGACTGTGAGAGGGGTTCTTGAATGTGTTGTTTAAAGTAAAAGCATGGCTGGCCTCGGTGGCTCAGCCTGTAATCCCAGCACTTTGGGAGGCCAAGGTGAGTGGATTGCCTGAGTCCATGGGTTCCAGACCCACCCAGGAAACTTGGTGAGACCTTGTCTCTAAAATAAATCAAAAATTAGCCGGGCGTGGTAGCACACGCCTGTTGTTCTGGCTATTTGGAAGGCTGAGGTGGAAGGATCGCCAGAGCACAGCAGGTTGAGGTTGTGGTGGCTGGGAGCATGCCACTGCACTCTAGTCTGGGTGACAGAGTGAGACTCCAACTCAAAAAATAAATAAATAAATAAAGTAAAGGCATGTATGTGATTGAGTGAATGTCCTTTTGGAGGTTTTGGAATGGGTCATTAATTGACTAAGGTCACTAAAAGGTTTTAAAAGAGGAGTTATTTGAAATGAAAGATATAAATTCATGTTAGTTTGGGCTTAAGGGGCTAGGTTGGCTAGGATGGCTGTAAACCACTGGGTTTTGGGTGACAGATAAATCTAGCAGTTAGAGAAAATGGAGGCTGTGTGCTGCGTAGGAGTTGGCGTATGAGATTAATGAAATGAGCCTAACTGTTAGAGGACAATGTAAGTGGAAATGAGATATATTAAGAGGTTAAGGTTAGAATAAGAGGCTAATGTAGGAGAGAGTTGAGCGCCATGGTGTGGTGAGGAGGTTGAAAACTAAATTGCATGTTAGGAAGGAATACCAAGTGATAAGGTTGGGGGATAAATTATATAGGTTTCCTTGTAACTAAAGATTAGTAATTGTTGAAAGCAGTTGGGTTAAGCAGAGCACAAAATCAACAGAGAATACAGAGCAACAAGAAACTTGAAAACACATGCATACATTAACCCCAAAGTCAAAAAAAAGCAAGCAAAGAAAAAACTTGATAAGAACCTCATGACAGGGAGAAACAATTACATTTCAATAATCAGCTTGAATGTGAATGGATTAAATGCACCATTGAAAAGACACAGAACGGCAAACTGGATAAGAAACCATGATGCAATTATTTGCTGCATCCAGGAGACTCATCTCAACACAAGGGATGCACACTGACTCAAGTTAAAGGATGGAAAACAAGTGTTCATGCAAATGGATTGCAAAAGAAGGCAGGATTTGTGATCTTAATATCAGACAAAACAATCTTTAAGCTATCAAAAATTTTAAAAAATGCAAAAGGACACTACATAATGTTAAAAGTTTCAATCCATCAACAAGAAATACTCCATCACAAACATATATGCACCCAACACAGGAGCACCAGCACTTATAAAACAATTACTAAATAAACTAAAAAAAGATATTGACTCTAACACTATTATAGCAGGGGACTTGAATACCCCACTAACAGCCCTAGATAGATCATCAAGGCAAAAAGACAACAAGGAGATCCAGAACCTAAACTTTACACTCAACCAAATGAACTTAATAGATACCTACAGATTATTCTACCCAACAACCACAGTATATACATTCTACTCATTACCACATGGAACATACCCCAAGAACAATTATATCCTTGATGATAAATCAAGCATAAACAAATTCCATAAGGTTTAAATCTTGCTATGCACATTCTCAGATCACCGTGAAATAAAAATAAGTATCAACACCAACAACATTTCCCCAAAGCCCACAAGGACCTGGACACTAAACAACATGATGCTGAACAACTACTGGGTCAACACTGAACTCAAAGCAGAAATTAAAAGATTCCTGGACACAAATGAAAATAAAGAAACATCTTACCCAACCTCTGGGATGCCATGAAAACAGCTCTAAGAGGGGAATTTATATCTCTATGAGCCCATATCAAGAAAATGGAAAGATCACGAGTGGAGAATCTAACAAATCACCTAGGGGAGCTGGAAAGAGAAGACAATCAAAACCCCAACTTTAGCAGAAGAATCCAAGTCACCAAAATAAAAGTCCAAATATAGGACATAGAAGACAAAAATATCATAGAAAACATCAACAAAACAAAAAGCTGATTCTTTGAAAGAATTAACAAGATTGATGGATCC
Organism: Carlito syrichta; assembly: GCF_000164805.1. NCBI lineage: Eukaryota > Metazoa > Chordata > Mammalia > Primates > Tarsiidae > Carlito > Carlito syrichta. The sequence continues at coordinate 468,689 of NW_007242350.1, read as the reverse complement.
CTAGCCAGAATGAATAAGAAAAAGAGAGAAAAAGTCCAAATAAACACAGTCAGAAATACAAAAGATCAAATCACAACTGACCCTGAAGAAATACAAAAGATTATCAGAGATTACTATGTACACCTGTACGAAAACAAACTTGATAACCTAAATGAAATGGAGGACTTTCTGACATCACACAACCTTCCCAGGTTGAAACAAGAAGACATTGAGACACTAAATGGACCAATAACAACCCAGGAAATTGACACTGTCATAAGAAAACTATCTACAAAAAACCAGTCCTGGACCAGATGACTTTCCAGCAGAATTCTACAAAACATACAAGGAGGAGCTGATACCAATTCTATTGAAAGTATTCCAGGCAATTGAGAAAGATGGAATTCTCCCCAAATCATTTTATGATGCTAACATCACACTGATACCCAAACTGGGTAAAGATCCAACCAAAAAAAAAGAGAACTACAGGCCAATATCTCTTATGAACATAGATGCACAAAACCTCACAAGATTCTAGCAAATTGGATCCAAAAACATCTCAAAAATCATCCACGTGGCCAAGTAGGCTTCATCCCCAGGAAGCAGGCCTGGTTCAACATTCCTAAGACAATAAATGTAATTAAATACATCAACAGGTATAAAACAAGAACCACATGATTATCTTATTAGACACAGAAAAAGCTTTTGATAAATCCAGCATCCCTTCTTGATAAAAACCCTCAGACATGTAGGTATAGAAGGAACATACCTCAAAATAGTAAGTGCCATCTACGATAAATCCATAGCTAACGTATTGCTAAATGGACAGAAACTGGAAAAATTTCCTCTGAAAGCTGGAATAAGACAAGGCTGCCCACTCTCACCCCTCTTGTTCAATATTGTGTTGTAAGTCCTAGTTCAGGCAATTAGACAAGAGTAAGAAATCAGGAGTATCCAAATAGGAAAAGAGGAAGTCAGATTATCCCTCTTTGCTGATAATATGATCCTATACCTTGAAAATCCAAGAGAATCTGTCAAAAATCTGCTTGCACTGATAAAGGACTTTTGCAAAGTCTCAGGGTACAAAATAACTGTGCAGAAGACAGTTTCATTCCTATACACCAACAACAAGCAGGCAGAGTTCTAAATAAAAAACACAATCCCATTTACAATAGCCACCCAAAAAATGAAGTACCTCAGTATCTTCCTAACCAGAGAAGTGAAAGACCTTTACAATGAGAATTACAAAACACTGCTCAAAAAACTCCAAGAAGACACAAGCAAATAGAAAAATATTCCATGCTCATGAATAGGAAGAATCAACATTGTTAAAATGTCTATCCTACCAAAGGCAATCTACAGTTTCAACGTAATACCCATTAAATTACTAACATCATTCTTCTCAGACTTGGAAATGATAATACAGAAATTCATATGGAAACATAAACAACCACAAATAGCAAAAATAATCCTTAGCAAAAGAAACAAGCCAGGAGGTATCACACTTCTAGACTTCAAACTTACTGTAAGACTACAGTAAGCAAAACAGCCTAGTACTGGTACAAGAACAGGCACATAGACAAATGGAACAGGATAGAGATTCCGGAATCAAAGCCTCAATTCCTCAACCAACTCATCTTTGACCAAAGCTCCAACAACAATCACTGGGGAGAGTAGAACCTATTCAGTAAATAGTGCTGGGAAAACTGGCTGACCACATGCAGAAGATTGAAATAAGACCCCTACCTATCACCATACACAAAAATTAACTCTAAATGGATCAAAGGCCTATACGTAAAACCTCAAACTATAAGAATTTTAGAAAGCGCAGGAGACACCCCTATGGAAATTGGAACCGGGAACCAATTCCTATTCAGAACCCTAAGGCCAAGACCTTAAGAAATAAGATAGACAAGTGGGACCTCATCAAATTAACGAGCTTCTGCAAAGCAAAAGAAACCATCGAGAGAGCAGGGAGACAGCCCACAGAATGGGAAAAATATTTGCTAACTGTACATCTGACAAAGGCCTAATATCTAGGATATACAAGGAACTCAAATGCACCAAAAGGAAAAAAACAAACAGCTCCATTACAAAGTGAGCAAAAGAAGATATACGGGCAGTCAACAGACACATAAAAAAGTGCTTAGCCTCACTCATCATCATAGAAATGCAAATAAAAACCACATTGAGATACCGCCTAAACCCAGTAAGAATGGCCACCATTAATAGAACAAACAACAATAGATGCTGGTGAGGACGTGGAGAAAAAGGAACCCTCTACACCGCTAGTGGGAATGCAAACTAGTGCAACCTCTCTGGAAGACAGTGTGGCAATTACTGAAAGAGCTAGAAATTGACCTTCCATATGACCCAGCATTTCCCCTATTGGGAATATACCCAAAGGAACTCAGATCATTCTACAAAAAAGATACCTGCATACGTTTGTTTGTTGCAACTCTATTCACAATAGCAAAAACACGGAACCAACCTTGTTGCCCATCTAAGCTGGACTGGATAAAAAATATGGTACATATACACAATGGAATATTATGCAGCCATAAAGAAGGACAAATATATGGACTTTGCAGCACCTTGGACGGATTTGGAGTCGATCATACTCAGTGATCTATCACTCATAAGCGAACCTTGAACAATTATAATCTATAAGAAAGCGTTTGGCAGTAATGGGAAACTGTCAGAGGAGGGTGGTGGGATTGGTAATTGAGGGAAACTGCTGGGGAGGGGGGTATACCGCATCAACAAAGGTACCTGCATAAACAATGTTTGTATACCTAACCCTGAATTGTACCTCACATCTTTATAAAAAAAATAAAAAAATTTATAAAATTAAAAACCAACAAAAAAAGAAAAAGAAAGTAGTTGGTTTACTGAGGTAAAGGGGCTTTTATGGGGATAAAAGTGAAGGATATATTAAAAATTAGAGTGAAGGATATATAAAAAATTTTTGAAGATGGGTTTTATTAGCTTAGGGAAATAGGAAAGTTTCTGAGGTGTTACAGGATGGTGATTTTTGATTAAAAATAATTGATAATATAGGTAAAGATGACTATTACAGTAGTGACTATGGACAGTATGATTAAAAGAACATCCATATTTATGGAGTTATTAAGGGCCCTCTTTGGTGTGTGACTTAGGAGATTGTGGAAGTTTAGGAACTTTTGTTAGTTGAAGAGAGGTAGGTCCTGTGGGAAATGAAGTATATTTAGGAGGCTTTGGTGTGGATGGAGGCTTGTGAGGTATAGGATTGGGGGCCCCTTTAAATTTTGAATCGTATATTTAGTGTGGTAATACCCATAACCTTGATTGCTGTGGGTGTGGAAGAAGAGTTATGTGTTAGTTGCAGTGTTTTGGCTGTGAGTATAGTGGTAGTGACCAGAACTCGGAGGCATAACAGTCAACATTGAATGACAGAGTGGAGTTGTTTTGACAGATATATTACGGCCTGTGGAATATTGCCATAGGATTGACATAAAAGTCCACGGGCGATGTTGTGTTTTGTGTGGACATATAAGGTGAAAAGTTTGGTAGGGTTTGGCAATCCTAGGGTTGGAGACATTAGGAGGGCCAACCCTAATGAGAATCAATTGGGTGTAAGAGGTTTAAAGGTTTGTTGGTAGGGCCTTGTGAAGCTAAGTAAAGAGACTTGACTAACAGACCAAAATAAGGTATTTATAATCGAAAATATCCTGGGAGGCCTAAGAAAAAAAGGAGATCCCTTTTGGTGATAGGTACAGGCATGTCTTGAATAAGTTGTTTTCTGTGTGTGGAAATGGCTCAGGTTGTAAGAGTTATAGTGAGTCTGAGATAAGTTACTTTTGTTTTAGCAAATTGGGTTTTAGTGGGAAAGACTTAATATCCATGTTTTCCCAGAAAGTTGAGTAATGGAGAGGTATGTTGAATATAAAGATTATATGAGGGACTGCACAGAAGACTATCAACATATTGCAGAAGGGTTCTGGAGGTTAAGTTTAAATTAGATAGGTTTTGAGAAAGGACTTGTCCAAAGAGGTAAGGATTGTCCCTGAAGCCTTGTGGTAGGACTGTCCAAGTTAATTGGGTTGAGTTTTGTGAGTTGGGGTTTACCTAGGTGAAGGTGAAGAGATTTTGGCAGACTATGTTAAGGGGAATGATGAAGGCATCTTTTAAGTACAGAATGGCGAAATAGGTAGTGTGTGGTGGGATGTGAGAGAGCAGAGTGTAGGGGTTTGGAATGATAGGGTGGATGGGAATGATGGCCTGATTAACAATATGACAAGCTGGAGCAATTTGGAGATACTGGGTTTGAGTCCCTTTAAGTTAGATAGACTTAAGGGTTATAAGGGTTGGTGACAGTAGGACAAGGGGTTTTGTAGATTGAGCATGATGGGGGTATGATGGTGTGTGACACTGAGTGTGGAAATGTCCCAAACTATAGGATTTACAGAAGGAAGGAGGGAGGAAATGGAGGATAAGGAGGAAGAGGGGTGGCATCTGAGCAGCAGAGTAAAATGAAGGAGGGTGGAATTGTAAGAGGGCAAACTCGATGGAAGCCTGAAACTTTGTTAGGCTGTCCCTTCCTAGGACAGGTGTGGGGTATTGTGGAATAACTAAAAAAGAGTGAGTAAAGGGTGTGTTGAATGGAAAGCAGATTAGCAGCTTGGTCATTTTAGGAGTGAAACATATTTTATCTATTTTGACAATAGAAATAGAGGAGTTAAGGAAGGGTCCTGTGTATTCTGGCAAGACTACGGATGAAGCCGCCATGTTCAATAAGAAAGAATCAGGCTTACCAGAAACTGACAGCATTACCTTAGGTTCTTCAATGGCACAGATGGCGAGGACCAGTGGGGGTAGCAAAATGATGGGACCCGTCATTCCTCTGTAGCCAAGTCAAGAAATTCAGCCAATGTCAGATGTGAATGAGGAAACCTGGGAGTGTTAGACGTGACCAAACGGGAAGGAGACTATTGCTGGTCAAAATCTGACTTCCAGTGTCCTTTATCCACAAATAGAACATAGGTTGGGAGCAGCCTAGGATTTGTGCATGTCCTTGCCTAGGGTCCTGGCTAGCCACACTTGTGGCATTGTCCTGGTGGCGAATGGGGGTTGGAAGGTTTTTTTGGAGCCATTGGAACCCAGTTGAAGGGCTGCAGCCAGTAGTTGGTGTCTAGTCTGATTTCCTTTTAATTGTTGAGCCTTTTACTCCTCATCTCTGTTGTTAAAAACCTTAAAAGCAGTTCTGATAAGATCCTGACATAAAGGGAACCGTCCTCTAATCTTTGAAGAGTATCTTTCTTTTTTTTTTTTTTTTTTTGAGTTGGAGTCTCACTCTGTCACCCAGACTGGAGTACAGTGTGGCCACCGCAGACTCGACCTGCTGGGCTCCAGCAATCCTTCCGCCTCAACCTTCCAAGTAGCTGGAACTACAGGCGCATGCTACCATGCCCGGCTGATTTTTTTATTTATTGTAGGAATGAGGTCTCACCAAGTTGCCCAGGCGGGTCTCGAACCCGCAGGCTCAGGAAATCCACTCACCTCAGCCTCCCAAGGTGCAGGATTACAGGCTGAGCCACAGAGCCCAGCTGAAGTGTTTCTTGTTTTGTTTTGGTTTGGTTTCATGTATGTCTGGGACTGATTGAGAGATAAAATGAAGGTGTAAGTAAATTTTACCCTTATTCAAATTTGGGGTAAAATAGTATATTTAAGCATGCCTCTGAGAGAAGGGAGAAGAAAAGGGCAGGGTTTTTGACAGGATCTTGAGTAATTTCTTTGATTTTTTTCATAATTAACTAGTTTCAGAGCCACCTCGTCCATTCCGGCTAATAGGCAAGTTAATTTGATAATTCCAGGAGGGCTCTGTGTGGGGCACTGCCATGACTCCTACAGAATTATGTGCTGAGTTCTGTTAATGGAGAGTGTCGGCATAAGATTGAGCTGCTGCCCAGATGCATACCCCCTCCTCCAAGAAAAGAGAGGAGAAAAGAATAACATATAGGTCATGCCAGGTACGGTCATAGGACTGGGTGACATGGAGGAATTCTTTACAGTGAACAGCAGGTTTAGAGGTAAAGGAGCCTAGTCATTTTTCAGTTTGAGAGAGGTTGCCTAGGGAGAAAGGAACGTGAACCCGTAAATAGGAAAAGAAGAAAACTATGCTTTTTGCCCCTGCCATCTCTCTGAGAGGAAGGATGGGATGGAGGATACTGAGTGTGAGAGCAAATGTGAGCGGGAGAGGGAAAAGAAAAGAGGAAGTTGTGAATAAGGAGGATTTGAAAAGTGTTACAGGTTTGACAGAGGGAGGGCTTGGATTGGAGAGAGAGGAAAGCTTGGGCATAGGGGACCTTGAACCATTTTCCATTGCATTGGAGTGAATTGTTGAGGTTATGGCGAATTGGGGAGGTAAATTGTTAAGGATACAGAGATTTTGTCAGTTAAAGGTCCCGTTTTGGGGTCACCAATTATCAGTCTCATTGATATTGGGATTAAGCTGTATTACAGAAGAAAATGAGGCACTTTAGTCTTAGAGTAAGACCTAGATTTTTGAGACATTTAAGAGATGTTTTGGCCTTAGAATAAGACCTACATTTTTGAGGTTGTAAAAGACACGTCCAAGAGGAATGTCTTGGGGAGGTTTAGAGGAGGCATGGCTTGTGTTTAAATAATTTCGGAGGAGTGAGTAATTTTATCCCCCGGGGCAGGGAACCAGTGGAAGAACAAGGTGTCCCCACGGATTTAACTGTTTCCAAGAGACAGGTAGTGACCGCTTTAAGGGTGTTTCCCCCCAGAGCAATGATTATGATTACTGACAGATGGTGGTCACTTTAAGAGCATCTTCCAAAGCAACAACCACAATTAGGGTCACCCCTCAGGAGTGACCAAGGCGACCTCTCACCCAGTGCCAGGGTTTTCAACAGGACAGAAACGAGCAAAAGAGAGGAATCCAGGATAGGCGGAAGGAAAAAACTCAGCCACTGATTAGTGATCGGTGTTGGATGAAGCGTCCAGCAATGGAGAGGGTTCTCCCAGAGCCTCCCGAATTGGTGAGAGGGGAAAGAAGAAAAGAGAAAGGGGGAGAGAGGGGATGGAGAAGAACAGAGCTAGGCACAGGGACAACTTAGGAACTGGCCCATGGTGGGAACTTAAACCCCATTCCCAGGTTTCGGCACCAAATGTTAGGTAAAGAAAATGAGCAAATAGAAAAAGAGAGATGGGAGATGGGCTGCTCAACAGCAACCCAGGTTTATTCCGAGGAAGAGACCTGTGGAATGGGGCTCCAGATGAGACTGAAGCCCACCCCCACTTATGGGCTAGAGCAGTTATGGGGCTTGAGGGGAAAATTTGTAATTGTTGACATTGCTTTGGGGTAACTAAGACTCATGGTTAAGTAAGTTGGGGGGAAGCCTTGTGATTAGGCTAGGTATTACATACCGCAGGATTTTTGTGACTTTGACCTCGTTGGTAATTTTCCATCCTGGGCAGCTAGCAAAGTGGCAGAGATCATTTAAGATGGTGTCTCTAAGGTTAATAGAACTACTGCAAGAAGAGCAGTGAGGAACTGACTGGCAGTGCTGCTAGAAGTTTAGAGACTTAAGGGGGAGGAAGAACATGGCCTGGGCAGCGCTGTAGGTAGAGCAATAAAGCCTGTAATAATTTAAAGGAGGTCTCTGTTTTACTGCTTTGGGCATCTTTATTCAAGATTATTTTTAATATATGAAAGGTTTTCTCATTAATTTAAATAAATTATTTGGAAAATTCTTTTTTGCTAGCAAATGTATGAATATAAATGGAATCATCTATAATTTGCATAATGCATAGGCAATTATAATCCTAATAACTAACATTATTGCTAATGTACTTTGTGTTGGGCAGGATGTTAAAAATTTGATGTACATTAAATCCTCATAACCAACCTACAAGGTAGGTAGGTACTATGATTATCTCCATTTACAGAGGAACCTGAGGACTAGCGAGATTAAATAACTTTCTGATAAGTATACCACTTGTAACCATTTAAAAATCTCATTAGAAAAAAAAATCAAACTGTTTAGCTATGATAAAGACATAAAATCTTTCAGGATCTTGACCTGGGATTGTAAATTAGTAAAACCTCCCTTGACAGCAATTAGTATTATAAATTTTTTAAACTAAAATTTCCATGCCTTTGACCAGTAATTCCACTTCTAGGAGATTAACATTAAAAAATCTGAAATCAGACAAAGATTTATTTCTAAGAATTCTTTCTTCAGTGTCATGTATACTAAGAAACAACAAATCTTTGAAATTAAAAATATATAAATGGATTGCCTGAGCCCATGGGTTCGTGACCTGCCTGGGCAACTTGGCGAGACCTCACTTCTATAATAAATCAAAAATTAGCTGGGCGTGGTAGCGCGCACCTGTAGTTCCGGCTACTTGGAAGGCTGAGGCGGAAGGATTGCCGGAGCCCAGTAGGTCGAGGCTGCAGTGGCCGGGAGCGTCCACTGCACTACAGTCTGGGCGACAGAGTGAGACTCCAGCTCAAAATATATATATATAATTATATTAGAGTGGTGAGGCAAATATGTTAGAGTGATACACAGCTGTTAAAAGTTGTAATTTCTCCAAATGTTATGATATATAAACATTAACATATAAGATTCACTTAAAAAAAAAGACTAGAAGAAACTATGCCAAAAGAGTAGTAGTTGTTTGAGATTACAGCCAAATAGGTAGGAAAGTTCTATATGCAGTTGAAGGAATGAAACTGAAATTAGGTAACAAGATATATTTCAAACTCAATATAATGATGAAATCATCAAAATAATGAGGAAAGTTAAAGTAAACTAGACAGTACTATATGAGATTGTAGTAGGCATTTCTCCCCAACTTTTCCAAACTTCCCTGGACTTTGGAAATCTTTTTAAGTTAGTACTACAATTTATAATTTAAAAAATTCAAAAATGAGGGATCACTGAAAACTGAAGATGTTGAAGAAGGATTTCAAGAAATAGCAGACTTTAACTGGATCTTGAATATCAATGAAGTTGACATGAGGAAAGAGGAGAGGTCAATACACAGTAAGTCCCAAAATGAGCAAAGGCTTGGAGTAGGAAACACGCAGGCCACATCTGTGAGCAAATGTCTTCATCTGATGGAATTCAGAATTCCCCTTGGAAAAGTAGAAAATAAATGTATAGTGTAAAACCATATTATTGTAGCAATTTGATGCCATTTTTAAAGTCTTATTTTTATCTAGTAATAATTGTGGGTTAATATAGGGTTTTGGCCCTAGGACAGGTGTGTAAAACTGATCCCATAGCAAGATGGATGGATTAGCAGCAAGCATATGAGGCAGAAGCCATGGAAGACTGAGAAAGAACACTCTGCCACAGTTTTCAAAGCATATGATGACTAGGTTTGAAACTACAGTAGTTTATCCACGGTGGTCATAGCAAAGAATGTAGAGATCACAGAGAAAAAAATGGATTTAATGCAAATTAACATATGAGAAGAAAATGATGAGAGGAAAATATAGGCTTGTTCGAGACTCTGAGTTCCAGTGACTTCAATGGCATCATTTTGTGAAAAAGAGAAAGGCATGGTTAATTTAGGAAGAAAATGATCTCAAATTTTAATATGTTTAGTTTAAGGAGATAACCCTCCAAAGGAGTAAGTCCCAAAAGCAGTTGAGAGACATAGAACTCTGAAGTAAGAATAAATGAAACAAAAGTTTCTCTTATGACTCAAACAAAGTTCTGAGCCAGAAGAGGAAAAAAAACAATCAACTTTGCCTGGTACCATCAGAGGGTGTTAGCAGTTACTCATTTTAAGTGTCACTTTGCAAACAGACTTAAACCAACCTTTTGGAACCCAACCAAAGTATAAATAGAAGAAGTTCTGTAAAGAGGAGGGCTATCAACATGGAAGTGAAAGTCAAAACCATGAGTCATAGTTGGTTCAGGGAAAGCAAACGAAAGAGAAGAAATGGCCAAGAATTAAATTCTGGGAATGTTCACAGATAAGAAAAAAAAAAAAGGACGAATTTAATTGCAAAACACAGTGCCTTTCACTACACAAAACTCTGAGGTTTGAGGACACAAATGCACTCCAGACCAAATGTGGACAACTCATATTGAACCCCTGGAAAGAAAAAACCAGAAGAAAACAAAAGCGAATCTTTTAATTCAAAATTCAAAATATATTCTTATTGAAAAACAAGGAGAAAACCCTAAAAATTAATCAGTATATGACTGTATGTCACAGAAGGAATTTATTACTAAAAAAGAATTCTCTGGGGAAAATAAAAAGCAGATACATTTCAGTTTCAAGCTAAATTACAAAGACATTAAGAATATATTTATCTGGGAAGTAGCCCAGTTAGCTGGATTCACCTGTAATGTTAACATTGAAGTGTTTACATTTTCTTATTAAAAGGAACATGTAGATCAAAAAGACAATAATAATAGTCCACATTTAAAACCTTTTAGATGTATTTTTTCAGATGGCAAATACAGTGACCTGCTTTCTCTGTAAGTGTCCCTCTTTTATATATGATTTTAGAAAGGTTCACCATAGTCCTTCTCATTGAATCTCACATTTTGGGGTTCCCAAGAACAATTTTGCTTTCACTCAAAGAAAAGCAAGTGTGTCCTTTTCTCCTGATGGCCAAATCCTAAGAGGCTTAGCTATATTGAAGCTAGACAGAGGTACAAGTCTCAAGAGCACTTGTTGGGAATCCCTAGGTGTGCCTTATCACTGAGGTTACCTTAAAACACAGCACTGACCGAGGAGGTAAGAGGCAGTGAATCTAAAGACCATTTAAAATGTTAAACTTGTTTAATGTGATAACCAAAAACAGTAAAGCTACTTTGACATATTTTTATCTGAATTTAGCAGTTGCCTACATTTTCTGTGCTCTTCTCAAATCATATTTTTAAGAAAAAAAGGAATGCAAATAAACTTAAAATCATCTATATCCACCTCCACTCTCATTTCACTCCTTTCTTCTTTAAAGGCAAACTCTACAGATGGATTTTCTACTTCAGAAACTTTAAATAAATATTCAACCTCACCAGTAACCATGAGATATCATTTTACATACAACAGATTGCGCCAAATTTGTAAATCCTGGCAATGTCAGGCTCTGGTGAGTCTGTGAGGAAACGGGAGTCCTCTTATCCATATGATGGGAATGTAAACTTGGATCTATCACTTTGGGGAGAAATCTGCCAATATCTTATAAATGAAGAGTGTGTTTACCCAATGACAGGGAAATTCCACAGCTAGGTTGAAAAAATAAACCATTATTTGTTCCTTCTGGGCTTATAGAATGGTTAAACATCCCAGTCACTGTGTCTTTGGACAGGGCTAGTTCTGGACAATGGTTTACCATTGATGTCACGTGTTGCTGGGCATAAAATTGCCAGAGTTCGACTCTCAGGTGTCATCTTGCCTTGTGAAGATGATCTTGGAAGCACAAGCTAATGTGTAGGGGTGGTGAAATCAAGGCACCCTGGGGATGCTTAGCTACGTGGAGGAAGGCTGAACTGGAGGGTCACCTGAACCCGATAACAGATTTTATGTGAGCAAGAGACAAACTTCTGTGTTAAGATCTGAAAGTTGCTTCTATGGCAGCAAAACTACTTATCCTGACTGAAATACAAAATATACACACTAGAGAAAAATTCTCACACATATACACAAGGAGACATGCACAGATACAGCCTTTATAATAATGGAAAATTGAAAAGTATTTCAGTGTTTATGAATAGTGAGAATCAATTGTGATATATTGTTGTTTTCAACCAAAAACATAAAAGAACTGAATTTATGTGTATATGGATTCATCTTAAAACATATTTTTGAGGGAAACAAGTTGCTGTATATGTACAATATGGCAATGCTGGAATATAAACTCCATTAGGGCAGGAAATTATTTCAGTCACTATCATATTTCCAGTGCTTAAGATAGTTCCTGCAGGTGATCATGATTCAATAAATATTTGCTAAATAAAAAAATAAATTATTATTTTGTAAAGTGTAGAAATATACAATATAATATCTATGGATTTGTATATGTAGTAAATAGTTAAGAAGCATGTACTAGAACATAATTTTGTTAACTCCTTTTCAGTCTAGTAATTATAAGATTAGCTCTGAGCCGGACTCGGGGCTAGCCTGTAATCCCGTGCTTTGGGAGGCCGAGGTGAGTAGATTGCCTGAGCCCGCGAATTCGAGACCCGCCTGGGCCACTTGGCGAGACCTTATCTCTACAATAAATAAAAAAATCAGCCAGGCGTGGTAGTATGCGCCTGTAATTCCGGCTACTCGGAAGGCTGAGGCGGGAGGATCGCCGGAGCCCAGCAGGTTGAGGCTGCGGTGGCCAGGAGCAGCCACTGCACTCCAGCCTGGGTGACAGAGTGAGACTCCAACTCAAAAATAAATAATTAAATAAGATTAACTCTGTTGACCTGTAAACTCCCAAATTAATCTTTCTTTGAATTAAGATGTTCCTATTTGATATTTGCTGTTGACGTTACTTCAGTGCCACAGTTCTTCAGTGCTACAGTCTCATCACTAGTAAAGTGAGGATTAAAGTAGTACCTATTTTATAATATTCTTGTGAAGATAAAATTAGATAATATTTATAGAATGCTCAGAACAGAGTAGTATAAAGTAAGTAATCAATAACTATTAGCAACTGTTATTATTATTGCCATTGCTACACTATTTCTTACCTGACCTTTAATAAATAAATCGGTCTATTTTCTGATTTTTTGTATGTGAATCATGATGCATATACCTACAGGAAATAACGAATCAAATGTCCCCTTACGCTGCCAACTTCTTGGCAATATACTAAGTTTGTAGGTAGACTGTTTCAACATCTAAGCATTTATAATAACAAGAGGCCCAGTATTACACCTACATTTGTGCAACTGATATATAAGAAGAAAAGAAACTAGGTTAAGGAGAGAAGTTTTGAGGCATTGGCCTCATTTTTTTTCTTAACAGTTTCTCAACTATTATTTTATACTATAAAGCCAGGTTGAAAAAATGATAGTGAGTGTATATGTGTGTGTTATACCAACTAGCCATTGTTATTAGCCATCTGAAACTTAGATGTTAAATTATAATTGATTACGTAGGTGCTTCAAATTCAAAGCTATTTTCTCCACTGATGAGAGTGAATTTAGTTTGGGATTGCACTGAGTGGCACGCTAAAAATATCAGTGGTCTTCAATGGCAGTCCCTACCAAACTTCTTGAGCCCTAGAATGTCACCTAAGTCAGATTCCTTTCATTAACCCCTCATAATTTTATATTTCTTTTCTATTTCTCACTGACAATTACTTAGAATTCTGATATGTAGAAAAATTAAATTGGCCAGATTTAATCTTTTGTAATTTGTGATAAAATTGAATTTGAATTCCTACATTGCTTTGTTAAAAAGATACACTCAATGGTGGACATCTGTTCACCATATATTTAACTTTTCTTTAGATAGTGTTCATTTTGGAATCATGCATTTGTCAGAAAGTGATTGTGGATATCCAAAACAAGTGTCAGTTTACAATGTCCTACTTTAAATGGACATGGTGGATTTACTGTTTAACATGGAACAACTTTTCTGACTACTCTGTTTGTGCCTGTAATTATAATAGGAAATAGAATTATTTTTTAAAAGGTTAAGGGACTCCCATAAATCAGGCAAAGAAGTTTACCTTGTATCCAAAGTTCAATATGAAAACCAGTAACATAAACATACTATGTCTATTATATAATTTCACTTTTCTTTTAACACAACTCTTTTTTACGGTAATACCAATAATTTATAAATATGTTTGTTGAAAATAAAACAGATAAATATTAGTGATTTTAATTTTCAGAAAGTAAACACTGCTTTGTCACTAAACTTTTTCCTTAGAGGATTTTCTATCTTGTAGGTTTTAATAGAAATAAAAGCTCATTAACAGAATATTTTTTACCCAAACCATTACAACTTCATCATTTTGAATCACAGCTCATTAAAACAATTATAATCAAATGTTTCATTTCTATTTCCCTTGTGTGAAGTGGCTGAAAAGGTTATGTTTGTTTTTCTTTATCTAAATCTGAGGTGACATAAACAAGCTACATAATTCATGTGCTGTTTTTCATTTATATTTCAATGTGTCTCTGATACTACTTTGAGCTATTTTATATTTATTTTAACATTATTTCCACAGAATTTCAAAACTTGGCATTATGATCATAGTTAACAAGACATTTAATATAATCCTCTCAAAATTTAAATATTGGCAGGTGATTGCTTAATGTAATTCAGTCACATTTCCCTGCAGGTGTATTCTATTTTGGATCTCCAAATTTGAAAGAGGATGCATTATTGATGGTTAGTTTGTCTTCTTTTATATTCTGAAGTACAACATAGCATCACACATATTCTGTTCTAAGAGAACCACGAGGAGCTAGTCTCTCCTTGTGTTCTCTTGTTTTTAATCTTTTTCATTCTAAACACAACATGAGTCAATATTTAAGTTTCATTCAAATTGACCCACCTAGATCTCTGAATACCAAGGTATCTGCCATCAGGAAGACATTTTAAACAGAAGCTTGGCATCTGACTGAACTTTCTCATACCAATGTGATTTCATTGTAATATGTCATATTTACAGGATCACCTAACCTTTATTAATCATTTCAGCAGAGTGTGTAATTGGTGTTTTAGTCAACAGGTAAATAGCACTTGCAAGACTACCAGTTTAAGTTGGCAAAAGTCTAGATGTACAACTAAATATTTTGCATCACAAACTAGGTAGTATAGGCAAATCTATTGTATATGTAGACTAGAATATATATCATTTAGCAAATATTTGTGAAGTAATTATTCCGAATAGAGTACTATTCAAAGTGTTATGTACAAGTATGACAGAATAGGATGATCTTCCTGGAGCTCACATCAAAATTCTTTAAGAATACTGCATGCACAATTTTACCTCTTTATACATCAGGTTTTTTTCTGATGACCTAGGTTATAGATATCATACGCATCCTACACATCAAAAAAATTAAGAAAAATAAAATGTTGATATTACATAGGCCAAAAGATACTATTATTTAACATATTTTTCTTTAAAGTGTATTCAGTTCAATTGAATGATTGTGTAAGGAAAGTCAAACACAGAGAAGATTAAGTGAATAGATCTGTGTATTGTTATCTATCGGGTCTACCTTCCTTTTTTAGGTTTCAAATAATGAAATAATAAAGGAAGGTAATACTGTACCATGATGCTTAAGAACTTGAACTGAGTTGGTTTGACTTGAATAAAATAGAATTTGTTTAATTAGCTATGCTTTAAATATTCAATAAAACACTAAATAATTTCTCCTGCTATAACTTCAAATTCTTGACATCATTTAAAAGTTGCAAAGGAAACTCACTTTTGTCCAACCAGTCCTAAATATTTTTTGTCATGGAGCATAAAATGTTTCTATAAGTTTCTCTCTAAGGATGACAGAATCCACATGGACAGTGTAAGTTAGTTGAATTTTCCATAATCAATTTATCTATCTTATGTTATATCAAATAACCAGTAAATCCAAAGACCTCATACAAAGATTCTCATTCATTTTGGTTTTAAACATGGCAGATTTATGATTAAATCGATCTGTTCTATGATCGGAACTACATGCAACAGGTCATAGATTTTTAAGCCAATATCTTCTTAACTATTAAAAAGTGAAATTAATCCATGTGTATTTTGATGATATATATAAATGTCAATTGCAAAGTTTACCTAAATCTTGATGAGTATAAATCTTATTTATAGCAAAGTTTACATAAATCTTGGCTTCAATGATATGGAGAAGAAAAATGTACTAAAAAATAATGAAAAGTGGAAGGAATAGCTTAAATTTTTAAAACGAGGCCCAGAAGGCAAATGACTTACCAAAGATCAAGTTATCAACTTGGGGTCTGAACTCATGCCACATTTCAATTAGCATGATTGTGTAACAAATGACCCCAAAACTTAGTGACTTCACATCCACTATGAGTATACTTATCAAACATAGACATGATACAAATTACAAAAATGCATACAATAGCAAGCATGTACAGGAATTGGATTTGCACGCATTGCTGGAGGGGAATGTGAAATGGTGCAGTCACTTGGGAAAATAGTTTAGCAATTCCTCAAAAAGTGAAACATAGAGCTCCCACATGACCCAACAATTTTACTCCTAGGTACATACCTCAAATAGTGGAAAACAAATGCTTACACAAAAATTCGCACATGAGAGTTCACATCAGCAATAGCTGAAAACTGAAAACAGCCCAAATATTCATCCACTGATACATGAATAAACAAAATGTGATGTCTCCATATAATGGAATATTATTCAGCCATTAAAAACAAGTGAAATAACAACATTAACTTTGGAAATAGTGTGCTAAGTGAAAAAAGTCAGACGCAGAGGACACGTGTTGAATGATTCCATTTCTATAAAATGACCAGAATAGGCAAATTCATAAATAAATAAACTGACATTTGCCAAGGAATGGGAGGAGGAAGGAATGAGGAGTAACTGCTGATGGGTATGGGATTTCTTTTTCAGATGATTAAGATATTCCAGAACTAGCCAGGCTCGGTGGCTCAGCCTGTAATCCCGCGCCTTTGGGAGGCTGAGGTGAGTGGATTGCCTAAGTCCACAGGTTCAAGACCCACCTGGGCAGCGAGACCTCATCTCTACAATAAATCAAAAAACCAGCCAGGCGTGGTAGCGCATGCCTGTAATTCCGGCTACTTGGAAGGCTGAGGCGGAAGGATCGCTGGAGCCCAGCAGGTCGAGGCTGCGGTGGCTGGGAACAGCCACTGCACTCCAGTCTGGGCAACAGAGTGAGACTCCAACTCAAAAAAAAAAAAAAAAAAAAGGATATTCCAGAACTAGATAGTAGTGATAGCAGTGAATATACTAAAAACCACAGATGTGTACACTTTAAAATGTATTTTATGGATAGACAAGGGGAACCTCATCAAACTAACAAGCTCCTGCAAAGCAAAAGAAACCATCAAGAGAGCAGGGAGACAGCCCACAGAATGGGAAAGAATATTTGCCAACTGTACATCTGACAAAGGCCTAATATCTAGGATATACAAGGAACTCAAATGCACCAAAAGGAAAAAAACAAACAGCCCCATTACAAAGTGGACAAAAGACATGGATAGGCACTTCTCAAAAGAAGATATACGAGCAGCCAACAGACACATGAAAAAGTGCTCAGCCTCACTCATCATCATAGAAATGCAAATAAAAACCACATTGAGATACCACCGAATCCCAGTAAGAATAGCCATCATTAATAAAACAAACAATAACAGATGCTGGTGAGGATGTGGAGAAAAAGAAACCCTCTACACTGCTGGTGGGAATGCAAAATAGTGCAACCTCTCTGGAAGACAGTGTGGCGATTTCTGAAAGAAATTGACCTCCCATATGACCCAGCAATTCCCCTATAGTAATATACCTGGGGAACTCAAATCATTCTACAAAAAAGATACCTGCACATGCATGTTTGTTGCAGCTCTATTCATGATAGCAAAAACATGGAACCAATCATGTTGCCCATCAAAGCTGGACAGGAGTTTAAAAATGTGGTATATATATATACAATGGAATATTATGCAGCCGTAAAGAAGGACAAACATATGGACTTTGCAGCCACTTGGATGAATTTAGAGTCGATCATACTCAGTGATCTATCACAGAAACAAAGAACAGCGTACCACGTGTTCTCACTCATAAGTGGACCTTGAACAATTATAATGCTATAAGAAAGCAATGGGCAGTAGTAGGAAACTGTCAGGGGAAGGGGGAGGGATTGGCAGTTGAGGGAAACTGCTAGGAGAGGGAGGGGCATACCTCATCAACAAGGGTACCTGCATAATCAACTTTTGTGTACCTAACCCTGAATTGTACCCCACATCTTTATAATTTAAAAAATGTATTTTATGGCATATCAAGTATATGTTAATATAATTAACATAATACTATCCAATAAAAATTGCCAAATAAAAACTAAATTTCAAAAAAAGTTGACAAAATTAAAATGACATTTCTTTTCCTCATGAAACTGCAGTCATGTCAGGACTTTGTAGGAACTTTAAACTAGCTGGAGGTGTTCAAAGGCTATAATCTGGAAGTATCTGGAGACTGGCTCACTCCTTTGTCTAGTGTCTGGGCTGAAACTTGAACAGCTGGGAACTTGGAACAGTTGAGGCTTCTTTATTGGTTGGTGGCTTCAGAATTCCTCCAAAACAATACTAGCTTCCAAGCCGGGCTCGGTGGCTCAGCCTGTAATCCCACGCCTTTGGGAGGCTGAGGTGAGTGGATTGCCTGAACCCGCGGGTTCGAGATCCGCCTGGGCAGCGAGACCTCATCTCTACAATAAATCAAAAAATCAACCGGGCGTGGTAGTGCGCGCCTGTAATTCTGGCTACTCGGAAGGCTGGGGCGGAAGGATCGCCGGAGCCCAGCAGGTCGAGGCTGCGGTGGCCGGGAGCGGCCACTGCACTCCAGTCTGGGCGACAGAGTGAGACTCCAATTCAAAAAAAAAAAAAAAAAAACAATACTAACTTCCTTTGTCATGTGTCCTGAGAGAGAAACAAAAGCCATATGCCCTTTGATGACTTAGTCTCCAAGTCACACTGCATTGCTTTTGCCACAATCTCTAGTAGAGGCAGTTGCTATACAGACTGATGCTGGTTCAAGGGGTTCCAGATCTCAGTGGAAAAATATTGCTGTCACATGGTATGAAAAGCATGTGGAATGGGATATCTACTTGCCAAACTATCTTTGGAAAATGAAATCTGCCACATCATATTTACTGGTGACTACAAGAAATGTTAATCTACCATATTAGTATTTGCTCATCTTCTGAGGGGATATGACACTACAGAAGTAACCAAGCCATCAATTGGGCAGAAATGATTAAATAAAATATTGACTACTTTGAACTAACTTTTGAAGATACCAACAAAATACTTCCTGCTTCCCTCAGAAACATTCCACTCTATGCCTACATTCGACACAACTCACTTTGCACTAGTTTCTAAAATTTCTTGATGGCAGAACAGGTATTTAGTCATTCTCAACCTCAGTTTCATATTACCTTTTAAAATTTAATTTAGGAGGCCATGTTTTCTTAAGCTTTGGACCCCGCCCCTACCTTGGGGAGGTGAAACTCCTTTTTCTCTCTCTCTAATTTACTTTCTAAACAAACTGTATTTTCTAATCAAAAAAAATAAAAATTAAAAAAATTTAATTTAATTTATATCACTATATTTTAGCATGTTAGGTTTGGAACAGAATTTTCTTTCACAAACTATGGAAACAGCATAATCTTTGGCAAAGTGGAAAGGATAGCTAAACTATGAATTACAAGAGAGATCATAGTACTGCACACACCCTCCCAACAAAAAACAAAGCATAGGAGGAATCAATAAGTAGAAAATCATCTTCACTCACCAGCCTAATAGAAACAAGATAGATAGATGATAGATAGATAGACAGATAGATAGATAGAAATAGGAGTGATGCTATGAGTCTAAGTTTTCACTTTTCTGAATCAACATTGAAAAAAACTAAAGATACATTTAAGCAAAAGTAATCTTAAGTGCTATTTACCCCTCTGCCTGTGATAACAATCTCAAAATCTCTGTGACTTAATACAATAAATGTTTGTTACTCTGGCATGCTGAAGACCCAGGTGATTCTTGCCACAACTGTGCTCTATTCAGAGACCTGGTGACCTAGGCTGCTGTGATCCTGTAGCTTACCATCTCAACACAAGGCCTCCTCAATCCCTCAGGCAGAAGACAGTCTAGAGAATTCAGAAGGAACTTTTCACTGCCTCAGAGTAGGAGTGACAGGCATGACTTTTACTCACATTTCATTGGAAACTGGCCCTAACTACCTACAAGGTGACTGAGAAGTATATAGCATTTCCTCAGAATAAAAAGGAAAACCAGACATCACTGGATCTTGGTGAGGCCCATTATAATTTTTTTCAGTTTTTACTCCAACTGGAAAAGGAGACATACAGGTGAATTCACGGATAATCTTCTCAGATACCCATATTTTGAAAATTGAATTGCCTGAATCTTCCTAATATCTATTGCACTGAGTGCTCTAGAAGTCTTTACATGAACAAAAAAAGTAAAGAGTTGGATGAGTTATTACAAGTTTTCTATCAGCAAAAAACAGGGTGTTTGTAATTTGAAATGTCTCTAAGAATTTTGGCATAATAATACTTTAAAAAACAGCAGTTTCTACTCTAGCTCTCTTTTGACTAAAAATAAAATAATTGTGAAAAGAAGGAAAACATTAGAGGAGGGAATGAGAGAATTTATTTTAAAGGTGTATTTTCATACAAGCCCGCTCTATCTTCCAAATTATATACTGACAATTAGTGGTATGCTAAATTGTTGCATTCAACAATTCAACAATTAAGAGGCTATGTGATTTGCCTCAAAGGTACCATTAGATGATGTACAAGTCAAGAGTCAAATTCTGGCCGTTTGTTCCAGAGACTCCTGTGCTTTAATGTTGTTTAAATAAAGTGGCAGTTTGTCATCCATGGGAAAAACTCAGGAGCATTGCCTAGGATTTGGTTTCTTTCCTTCTCTTCTTTCTCATCCCTTCCACCCCAGCTTAATTAATTCTGGAACAGAATTACAGTCTACTTTTCTACTTCCAACCATCACATCTTGTTGGAGCCACCAGGCCTTTAGAGTTTCAGAAACATCAAAAACAAAACAATTCATTTACCTGGAGCACTCTTCCCTACACTATAATATGCTTCCAAATCACAGTCTCAAAGCTCAGTTAATATAGCGTTGGAAGCAACTTACCAGCAGAGATCTAATGCATTTCATTTGGGAGCATTTGAGAATGAATCAATACCTTATGGTTCTCAATAACAAATGTCACGTGAACATAAAAACACATCAGTGCAGAGATACTAGAAAGGCAGTGTTGGAACATTGGGAAGGAAAGTCTGAATCAGCTGCAAGTCTTCTGCAAATAGTCTCATCACGTTTCTTCCAATATTCCTCGTGTTCACAGTATTCCCAGAAATTTTAGGATGTTAACATCAAAAATAAATATTTTAAATTCCTACAAATATCCTTTCAGGTTTGGCACACGTTCTTACTTATAAGTAGAAGTTAAACTAAAGATCTGCAAAGGTATAGAGAATGGTATAATGGACATCGGAGACTCAGAAGCAGGAGGGCGGAAGGATGAAAAATCACCTGTCTGGTACAGTACGCACAGGTGAGGGTGGTGGGTACACTTAAAACCCAGTCTGCTTCACCACTCTACAATGTACCCCTGTAACCAAAATCATGTGCACCCCCTAAAGCTATTGAAATAAAAAAATAACATAACATAAAGTAAAATTAAATCAACAAATGTCCTTCCAGGTTTGGCTCCCCTAAAACCTTGCGCTGATAGGAGTCATTATTAGGCAGCCAAGTGTTCAGGGTTAAAATATATTGAAAGGGAAAGACCAGAGAGTCTGGATGTAGGAGGAATATAATTACAACACTCGGGTTTTCTTTGGAAATTGTAAGTATAAAAACACTGTGCTCTTTTATGGAACTTTTTATTAATTCAGTTCAGCCAAGACCAAGCCTGAAAAGTTTTGAAGTACTCTGCAGACATCCCTAGAGTCATCATTTGTTCATTCCAACCCTCTTGCTGTGTTTATATTTTTTCTCAAAGTCTTTGTTTTCTTCTGCCTATGTGTATCTATCATTCAAAACCAGTTTTTCTTACCACTTTCTTTACAGTGTTGTATCCAGATCTTTATGCTCACGCTATTTTCTTCTTCTTCTTAAGAAACTGAGTACTTCATTGCCTCTGATTAAAATACAATGATTGCTGTTATATATATCTGCTATGGTAAAATTGTTAACTCCTTTGTTTTGGAACACTGATTTTAGTTTTCCTGATCTCCCTCAAAGGACATGATAATATGTTTTCCAATAAGTAAGACCTCAATTCATATATCTTGAATTTAATTGTTTTATGTTTTTGTTTTTTTGTTTTTTTTTTGCTAACCTTCCATATTTGGAAGCATTATACAATAGCTGTTGCAATTTTTATGATCATATTGTTTTAACAAAATCTTGTCATCTACTTGAGTAATACTCTGTCCTAAGGAATGCTGATGATGAAGTAATGAATTTTATTTATTGATTGACTTCTCCAATGTAAAGTCAAGTCTTCATCGGAATGTAAATTGACTTGGATATTACATTTGAATTTCAAAAAAAAAGATCATTGTCTGTTTATACTTTTGAAAGTCTGTGTTTCTTAAAAAGCAAATCGGGGCGTTATCCAGTGAAGATCACTTCAGAAAAGCACTACTTAAGAACAGAAAGTTTGCACTAACCTTTGATTTAGAAAATACTCAAATTTAAGAAACAGCCACAGACAATTACCATAAAACTCTTCTCACCAATTGTACCCCTCTATATTATTATTGAGACAAATAGAAACATTTAATGGAACTAAGAACAAATTTCTGACATATTCAATCTGCAGTCCTCTGAGCCACTGGACATTGAATTCATTCCAAAAATGAATTAGTTTATCTAGCAATGTCAAGCTGCCAATCAAGTTGTCATTCATCTACCTAGAATTGTCAAGTTTGATAAGAAAAGCAACTGCTAAGTGAAGGAGAAATAAGAACCACAAGAGCAGTTACTAAATTGGCCATTTGAAAGTGGAGTATGTAAGAGAGTCTCCAGAGGGTATTTTTGAAAACCAGTTTCCTTATCTGAAACTAAGACTTAATAATCTTTCTCATCCGGACTCGGTGGCTGAGCCTGTAATCCCGTGCCTTTGGGAGGCTGAGGTGAGTGGATTGCCTGAGCCCACGGGTTCGAGACCCACCTGGGCAGTGAGACCTCATCTCTACAATAAATCAAAAAATCAGCCAGGGGTGGTAGCGCATGCCTGTAATTCCGGCTACTTGGAAGGCTGAGGTGGAAGGATCACCGGGAGCCCAGCAGGTGAGGCTGCGGTGGCCGGGAGCGGCCACTGCACTCCAGTCTGGGCGACAGAGTGAGACTCCAACTCAAAAAAAAAAAAAATCTTTCTCTTGAATCTTAGGCTCTGAGCACAGAACTTCTTGGGCTCAAGTCTTGGTCTTTTCTTGTGAATGATTTATTTGCAGAAATGTGGAATTTTGGTAAATCCATATGAACCATTATATCCTTTAATAAAGTAGAGTGAAGTATTATTCTTCTTTGCAACTACTCTGCTCTTTGTCAAAACCCCATATCATATTTTCTCTTCTAGTCATGATTTAATTAGAACTTGTCATATTATTGTATATCTGTTCAAGATATACTGTTTCTTGAAACAACTTAAGTAATTTTGCCATTTTAAAAATATATACATATCTCTCTCTGTATTTATAAAGGAGGGTGTTAGGTCTATCATCGTTGAGATTTAACTGAACAACTCATTTTTATGGGAGACTAGAACCTCAAAAGTCTGCATACATTTAAGAGGTATGTGTGGCTTCTATTATTATTATGTTAGAGCTAATTAGTGCTAGCATGAGCTATTCACAAAAAGGTAATATTATTCTGACTGTAATATACATATCTCATAATAAACTGATTCCTGTATTAACCACTGGTCCTCTGTCACCACTAGATATGTGATTACTCCGAAACCGAAGGGGAATATTAGAGTTTTAAAAATCAAAAAGGCAAGCAAACAAATAGAACTGACCAAATGTATTTCTACCTTTCCTAAATAATATCAGATTAAATAACATGTTTGCCTTTTTTCCTAAAAGCTTTAATAATGTATTATATCACCAACCTTTAGAAAAAATAGTTGACCTCTTTTCTTTGGCTTCAGCTGAGTTTCTCAATGACTAATGTATCATCCAAACACATTTTAGAAAATTAGACCTTGCATTCCATTATGCATTTAGACATTTATAAGTGGATGATAAACCTGTCTGCACTTCTGGGGGTTGGACTTATAAATCAGTGCATCCTGTAAAAATGATTACACTCTTATTTGAAATTATTAGAGTTCTATATCTTATTCTTCTGAGTTCTCCATAGAAATATGAATTTCCATAAAGAGAAATGATATAAATATTTGACATAAAGGTATTCTTTTTTTCATCAAAGTATATTAAGCTATAAGGGTTTCCTGTTAGAACTTTAGATTTATTTACAAAATTCTCCACTAATAAAAGACCCAGATTTCTTCCCTACCGGTAGAAATCTCATTGGCATGAGCCCTGACTCCCTTACTTACTTTACGATTATAACTGATTATAAAATTGTAGTAAAATATGTTATTCATTTGCTATTTTTGCAGCTAAGAATCTGGGTAGAAAAGGGTTAACTCATCAGACTTGGGTTTATGGAACCCTGCACATTCCATAGGAAGGCCTGTCTTCAGGACTAGTCTTTGACCTGGCTCCTTGGTGAAAGGACTTCTGAGCCCTCAGTGCCTAATGATGAATTGTACTCCACATCTTTAAAATAAAATAAAAATAGGCCAGGCATGGTGACTCAGCCTGTAATCCTAGCACTTTGGGAGGCCAAGGCAAGAGGATTACCTGAGTCTGGGGGTTCGAGACCAGCCTGGGCAACTTGATAAGACCTTGTCTCTACAATAAGTCACAAAAACTAGCCGGGCGTGGTGGCGTGCATCTGTAGTTCCAGCTACTTGGAAGGCTGAGGCAGAAGGATGGCCTAAACCCAGCAGGTCAAGGCTGCAGTGGCCATTAAGTGTGCCACTGCACTCCAGCTTGGGAGACGAGTGAGATTCCAACTCAAAAATAAAATAAAATAAATAAAAAATCCTTGAGCCATACTATGTAAGGGCAAAGACTGCAATGTAAGTAACTGGGGTCAGTCATGCAAGTACTACCATGAGTGACTCCCCAAAAAACCTGCGGACATCAAAGTTTGGGTGAGCTTCCCTCTGCACATTTTGAAACTCTGCACATTTTGTCACACACATTATTTCAGAATTAAGTACATCTCTGTGCAACTTCACTGAGAGGGAAAACCTAGAAGTTTGCAATTGTTTTCTCTCGACTTTGCCCCATAAGCCTTTTTATTCTTGCTAATTCTAGCCTTTATCCTTTGTAATAAACCATAACTATGAATATCACAGTCTTTCTGAATTCTAGGAGTCCTTCAGTCCTAAAGCCTGAAGAATGATCAAGCCTGACAGTAGTCTTGAGGACCCTCAAACAAAACTTAATGCCAGTTTCCAAAAGGAGTAAATATATTTATTTCAATCAGATTCACATAATTCTGCAATAGGATTCCTAATTGGGATTTAGAGACCCTCCCAGTCACTCCCCAGGCCTCTCTGAATGTTCACCAAACTGGTTGATGGGGCCACATTCCTTCTGTCACATTCCACATTCTTAGTTGAGGCTGTACTCCTCACTTGCTGACATAAGACTCATCTGTCGTCAAAAACAATAGGGATAAGTGTGTGTTTTCCAAAGTGACTCAAGAATAATAAAAAAATTAGGTAATATAATCCCATTTACGGAGAACGGAATTTGGGAATTCTACATAAATCCCACCCAAAAATCTTTCTTAAGGCTGGAATCAAGGAATTTTCCCCTCATTATTTACTTTGAAAATATTCTGCTTTCCCTGTAAAGCTGAGAATGAGCCATCATTTCATTATGCTATCTAAGCAATATTGGGAATTTTCTAAATAACTTTATTTCAGCTGGGTATATGCTTCTTTGAACCTATATGGCACATTTGCTCTTTTCATTTTACTTATGAATGTTAGGCATTCAGAGACTAATTTATTTAGACTCAGCTATATTAATCTTTCACACTAAAGATTGATCCTCAAGTCTCATTGAAAATAAATAATATTGATCATTTACTCTAATTAAAAGATGTTTTTAAAATTGTAGGTATGTAGCTTCAGTGATTCTAAGTGGTATTAATTAATGTTTTTACTGAGTTGCTGATGTTGGGTTTGTTGGTTTTTCTAAATTGATGAGAAAAATTACAATATCTCTCCAAAAATCCTAAAAGGATTTGCCAAGGCAAACTGAGTATTAGCAAAATGCATTTGAAATTAAACATCATAACATCATAATTCTTTAAAAACCTAGATCTAAGTTTCCAAGTATAAGCAGAACAACAGAAAAGAAAAATCTTCCTCCTTCTGCCAAAAATAAACAATCTATGGGTTGTTATTTGAACATTCATACTAATAAATAAAAGTAATTATAATGAATGATCTGTATGGTTGCATATGGCCAACTTCCCTTCATCAGTTCTGTTTGTCATACAATTGTATGAGGTCAAGCTTGTAACTAAAAAGGAACAAAATGATGGCTATATCTTGGAAATGGTGAGGGTGTTTCCATTTGTGTGAGGAAAGAGGAAAGTCTTACAATTCAGGGACAGGAAGCTATGATTTACATAATGAACATGGCAAAGAGACCTATAAGGAAACTAGACTTCGATGGCAGAAAAATCACATTGGCTCTACTCCAAGACACCAGGCACATCCCTGGAAAATTCTGATGTGCCGGAATATAACAGTATGTACTTTTCCAAGAGCCAGAATCAGTGCAATATTTGGCTTTCCTACTTATACTTGGAACATTGGATTCTTTTTCTCTGATCCTATCAGGGTTCCATTTATGTTTAGCACCTGCATGCAGCCCAGGAGCTCTAAAAAGCCATTTTATATATGGATATGAATTGCTTGACAATATAGTCATTTTGCAACTTAAATGTATTCATTTTGTCAGTCTTCAAACTATTTAGTATCTTGTAATCACGAGAATCAAAGCATTACACTTGCACAATTGTAATAACCTCTTATAAAATGAGTTTCTACAAATTCCACCATCATATGCAGGGAGAAATTGCTCAGCAATGTGATAGACAATGATAGAAGTTGATCAAATAGTCAAAGCCAGGCTACTATATATAACCAGGGTTAAGAACCCAAGTCCTAAAATGTGAGTCCCAGTGCAGCCATTTACTAGCTCTGTAACATTCACTAAATAACATAATTTTGTGGAACACAGGTTTTCTCATCTTTAAATAGGAATAATGACTTGAGCTCACTTGTAAAGTTAAGGTGAAACTGAAAAGAGCATGATAGATGTAAAATGCTTTCTAACCCAGTGCTTGATCCATAGTTCATGTTCAATGAAAGCTAATCTGGTGAGAGAGAAGCTATGAATGTGGATGGCCCGCACTCATCCTCGCTCTCCCTCTTTGCCAGTCAAGTGGGGAACTGAATGGGAAAATAAGACTAAGTTCTTGTATGAAAATTCCCAAAAGAGAATGATGAATTCTAACAAAGAATGTCTCTCCATTCTTTGAAAGCAGAAGGAGGGATTGAGGGAGCAAAATACCAGGCATAGGCGGGCATAGATGAGGGTGCTATAGTGAGAGTTGAGAGTAGGATTCCTAAGAGTTGGCAATGCCAGAAAATAAGAAAGGACAGGCAATTTGATGTGTTTGTCACTGGATACTAATTAATTACAGAAAAATGAATAAGGACTGAAGTTTTTACCTGAAGGGCATGTGTTTGGTTTGGGGTTTTTTTTGGGGGGGGGAGTTCTTTTTGTTTTGTTTTGTTTTGTTTTTGAAAGCAACACATTCCAGGAATGGATGTCTGGAGTCACAGGGGTTTTGTTTTGTTTTGTTTGAGTTGGAGTCTCACTCTGTCGCCCAGGCTGGAGGGCAATGGCATGCTCCCAGCTACTGCAGCCTCAACCTGCTGGGCTCCGGCGATCCTTATGCCACAGCCTTCCGAGTAACTGGAACTACAGGCACGCGCTACCACGCCCGGCTAATTTTTTGATTTATTGTAGAGATGAGGTCTCGCCAAGTTGCCCAGGCGGGTCGCGAACCCGCGGGCTCAGGCAATCCACTCACCTTAGTCTCCCAAAGGCGCAGGATTACAGGCTGAACCACCGAGCCCGGCTTGGAGTCACAGTTTTAAAACGTGTTATGGGTTGAATTGTATCTCCCCAAAATCATATGCTGAAATCCTAACTCCTGATACCTAGGAATGTGACTGTGTTTGGAGACAGGGTCTTCAAAGAGGTAATTAAGTTAAAATTTGGGTGGACCTTGATTTAATCTGACTTGTGTCCTTAAAAGAAGAGAAAATTGGCAGAACTCGGTGGCTCAACCTGTAATCCCAGCACTTTGGGAGGACAAGGGGTGGATTGCCTGAGCCCGCGGGTTTGAGACACACATCCCCCCCCCCCCCCCCCGCAACTTGGCGAGATCTTATCTCTTCAATAAATCAAAACTTAGCTGGACGTGGTATACTTCCAGCTATAGACTGAGGCAGAAGGGTCGCCGGAGCCCAGCAGGTTGAGGCTACGGTGACCAGGTATGTGGCACTGCTCTCCAGTCTGGGCGACAGAGTGAGACTATAACTCCAAAAAAAAAAAAAAGAAGATAAAATGTAGACAAAGAGAGATATACCAGGGATGTGCCCACACCATGGAGAGATCATGTAAAAACAGAGAGAAAGTGGCCATCTGCCAACCAAGAAGAGTGGCCTCAGAGAAAACCAAACCTACCAACGCTTTAACCTTGGCCTTTTAGCATCCCAAACAATAAATGTAAGACAATAAATGTCTGTTATTTAAGCCACCCAATATGTGGTATTTTATGGCAGCCCTAGAAAACTAGCAAAAGAGGTAAGCATTTATATTAAGTATACAGTGGCAGTATGCTTAGTGGTTAAAGTTGTGGGAAGCGGAGTTTGCCTTGAATGAGACTGATCCTATTTAAATTCTGTTTCCACTACTTGCTGGTCATAAGACCTTAAATGAACGACTTATTATCTTCTTATGCTAATTTTCTTATCTTAAAAAGATAGGTATTATAATGGTGTCAACTTCATGTGGCTGTTGTAAGGTGTAAATGAGATAAAACATAATACAGTAGTAACTAGCTTACAGTACTGATCAACTATTTTAATTGGCTGTTATAATTGTTTCTAAGCATTCTGTCCTTCTAACCTTTAGCACGCTCATTTCTCAAAGGTCATGGCAGTGTTGTAGAGGATCTCTGGGTCCACAGAAGCAATTTTTAGCTGTGGAGCTATTACAAGTGACAGCCTACTTGAAGTCACATGTAACTCTGGCTCTTCATTCACTGGGGTTGCAAGAAGGGTCTTCTCATTTGATAGTATCCAAAGGTTGAGATTCAGTGGAGGAAATATGTCCAGCAAAGAAATTTATATACAAGTCAAATTACAGATGCAACAGAGAACATTGTACCTTAGTTTTCTAAATTTTGACATTCTGAAATATATTTGTTGCATATTCTTAATAATTAGTTTTTACTTTTCCTTCAAGTTGGTAGTACCAGAGTGTTTTAAGTGCTTTGCACATATTAACTCATTTCATCTTCATTATAAGCATATGAGATGGATATGAATTGTAATGAGAAGACCGAGTTAGAGAGGTTCAGTAATATGCTCATGGCTATAATGTAGCAAGTAGCCGTCAGGATTTGAATTTCCATGATCTGGTGCCAGAATCTATGCTGTTATCCAATCCCTATACCACCTCAAAAGTTTACTAGGTAGATAACATTTTTTCCCTAAATATATTTTACTCAAAGTGTTTATTCTCAGGATGACACAGTATCGCCATTTATTATGGAAAAAGTCGTATGACTCATTTGAGCATTAAACGAATATATCACAGTGGTTAAAAGCAAAATTTCTGCCCTTAGGCTTATATTCAAGATCTATATAAAATTAGTAAAGTTATATAGGAAGATCCATATGAAATTATTGAGGATCATTTTCATAATTCCAAGAGCAAATTTTATCAGACAAGAAAAACTAATTATATACTAAGAACAGAACTGTTCAGTTTTCCTAAAGTATATGGGGTACACTGGAAGTACTTGAAACAATTCTATAAAAAATAAGATTGGGTTTACCTTGGAAAAACCCTTGATTGAGTGTCAATAACTCAAATATGAATTTTTTTATATGTCAGAATTTATTAGCAGGAAAGCTCAGGACAGTGGGAGGGGAACCAAAAGGGCTTTGTCCTCAAATATGAATTTTTAAAAGAGAATCACAATAGGTTTTTGAGCAGGGACTTAGGTTAATCAGAGTGTCCTGAATGGGATGTGCAGAAGAGATTGAATTTGGGCGTAAATGTAGACAAGATCATCATTGCATCATTTTCAGGTATTAAAGAGTGAGAACACTGACATGTTTATAGAAATAACCATGCAGATATAGAAAATAACAAAGAGCGCTGCAAAAGAGAAGCCAGATTTGTTCACTCATTAGATGGATGTGGAAAGTTAGTATGAGATAAGATTCAAGGTAAACCGAGGTTCCCTGAGTCTGAGTTCCTTGACTCATTCAAGTGCTAGCCAGAGAAAATGATAAAAGGGGAAGGTCCAGTTTAAATTTTTTTTTAGGTTTGAGTTTATGAAATAATACTGCAGTGTGTTTTTCAGCAATATAAATGCATGTCAGCTATCTGTGCCTTTGGAAAGCAAAAATGATCACATGAAGTCCTAATAGCTTTGTGAGACAAAGTAGCAAACATAAGACTCATGTCTGCTCATTTCTGCTCACAGTATATTTCAAAAAGCCCCCGGAAGGACGCTTCGAAGACAAAAAAAGGATACAGCATATGCCCTCCGCCCCCATGTCTCTTGCCTGAGTTGCTCTATGTTCCTTAGAAGTTAAATAACCCTAGTCCTTGCCTTTTCCTACACGTAAGATGACATCCAATAGGTCTAATGATGACGCTTCTGTACTCTACAACCAAATGTACTCTTAAACTCAAACTTCGATGTGACTCTGAGCACGTTTGATACAATTGCACATACTGAACCTCTACCACCTGTACATAAGCAGTGGACTGAACTACGGTGCAGAACCAGTCCAATAGAACCTCTCTAAAGAGGGACTCCCGAGATGTTGGCCACAGTCTATAGTCCTCGGTAATACTTCTGAATAAATCTAACTTTAATTCTTTAAAAGATTGATTTTTTTTTCTTTAGCTGACAAGTTAAAATAATAGAGGCCAAGAAGAACTACCTTTGAATTAAAGATATATAAATTCACCATTATTTGATTTTAAGTGAGCCAACTAAGCACATAATGAGATTGTTCCTTCAGGCAAACCACTTGCTATTGACACAAATTACTATTTGACAAGGGAGTTAGGGGAAAAAAGAGGCAGAAGAAAAAAAATAAAATATAAACAATGCTTTAATCCTCTCTTTTGCTTTTTGCTAGGTGGCTTATAAATTAATACTATTTTCAGAGTTTTAAAAACTGTTGCTTGGTATTAACTGTTTCTAGAGGCACATTGCTCTAGGGCCAAATTTCCAAGTTTTATATTTGTACAGATAATATAATTTAGATGACTTGGGAATTACTCTTCAATTAGAACTGGCTTTAAAATACCAACATGAAGTTAATGAGATTTTACTGAATTTTTAAGAATTTCAGAAACGTGAGATTTTTACAGAGACTTTGAAAATTGTTTTCAAAATCTTCAGCAGAACCTCCAGAGTTGTTTTGGGTTTTTTGCTTTTTTTTTTTTTTTGATAAGTCATTATGCTTCTACAGAAGCCAGCATATTCTCAGGAGTTTTAACAGATGACATTCTTCATTTTGCCAGGAAAGTAGCCCAGGATGCATAACAGACCAATGAATTACTCTAGCAGAGGACTAAATGGGGGCATGAAAAAGTTTATGCACCTCTCTAAATGCCAAATTTTTACAAAGTGATCTACTTAAGAAGATAGATGACAACCCAGAGTAATATACAAATTAAATCTTAATAACAGATATTACTTAGCAATATAAGCAAGATAAAGAAAAGAAAATACACTTTGGAAAAAAAAGTTTTGATTTTCTGACATCTTGGGGAAAAAAAAGGTCTGAGAGAAACCATAAAAATCTCCCACCCACCCTCTAAAATATAATTAAAAATAGAGAGGAGGCCAAGCATGGTGATTCATGCCTGTAATCCCAGTGCTTTGGGAGGACAAGACAGGAGAATCACTTCAGGCCAGGAGTTCAAGACCAGCCTGGGCAACCTAGTGAGATTCTGCCTGTTCAAAAATAAATAAATAAATAAATAAATAAAAATTGGATGACCATGGTGGCACACACCTATAGTCAGCTACTCAGGGGAAGGTCAGGAAGGTCACTTGAGCCCAGGAGTTTGAGCTATGTTAGTGCCACTGCACTCTATTCTGGGCCACAGAGCAAGACCTTGTCTCAAAAATAAAATAAAACAAAATAAAATACAGAGGAATGCTAGCAATTTCTGAATTTAGGTATTTGAGTTTAGCTAAGTGCATAATTAAAACAGAGCAAAGACTATCTCATTCTTAATAGCTCTACTAACAACTGGGTAAATATTCATATGAAGCTATTTATTTATACAGCTCTCCTAAATATGTAATTTTGTGTTTTGGGGTAAAAACCATGTGTGTAGCAGAATATGGGATTGGGAATTGGCAGGTCTGGGTTCAAATACTAGCTTTGCTGCCTTCTAGTTTTGCGACATTGGGCAAGTTATTACGTCTCTTCAAACTTCACTTTCCTACCTGTAAAATAAAGATAATGACAGCAATTGTCTCATGAGATTGCTATGAATACTAAATAATGACTCTATGAAATCACTTATCATTGTGCCTGCCATATGGTATGCCCTCAATCAATGCTGGCTTTGATAATACTGAATATATTGTTAATTTTACTCCACTCATTAAATTATAAGTATCATTAAGACAATGATTATACCATACTATGTTATTGTTTTTTTTAATTCTATATATTATATCACTGCTCATATCACTCTCAGGCTTGAATGACTGCTTTTCAAAGATTTTCTCTCCTTTATCTTCTGCATGTGTTGCTGACATATCATACAACTCCCTAGACTAAGTGTCTTTGAAACTTGTAAGGGAAGCCAGCCTCAGGAAGAGCTGTCACCAAAGGCTATTCTGAAATTTGAAAACAGAAACACAGAGCCAGAAACAGAACAAACATTCTATCCAAACACTTATAATATAAAAGCTGTCCCCAAGTTAAGAGTCCCCATCCTCTAATGTCCCTGCATACCAAAATCATAATACTAGGAACACACATGACCATGTTGGATACAGTCATTCATCCTATAAAATACCATTGCACCTCCATTGTCTTGGACATGTAGTTGTCAGCCCACCTTCCAAGTTTATCCTCTTTCCACTGGTGAAAAAAAGAATCTTCTCTTCTGAGTCGAGAAACTGAGACATGCACATAAAACAATGTACAAGGTCTCTCGAAGGTGAGGCTAAATATCCTTGACATAGCCTTAATCTCTTTAGAGTCTACTTTGGAAGACTATTACCCTTGTGAAAGTAGCTCTGGACTTACCATTGCAATGACAAGGGTTCTAAATTTTGGCCTGAATTGTAGCCTTCTCCCTTCCTTCCACTGACTACAGCTCATTCTAAACTTGGTCAGCCTGTTATAGCTGGATTGCAAGAAGGAGACGCCAACACACAGAGAGTCGAATTATGAGTCCTTTCATAGGCAGCGGTCAAGAGTGGCTAGTGCCAGAAAAGTCTCTCGACCCTGATCAAAGTGAGCAGGAGGCTTATAAAGGCAGAAATTATATAAGCTTTGCAGTTTTATTTACATTTTCTTGGCAGAATATTTGGTACAGATAGCTACAGATTTTGCAGCTAGGGAGTTTCCAAGCACTGAGGGGAACAAGAATGTGGTGTGTGGTGTGATTACAGAGAGGTTACACAAGGGGTTATTTCTAGGTTAAGATAGAAGATCTGTTACAAAATGGAGTTACTTATGTCAAGCAAGCTATTACAGGCTATAAGTTTTGCAGATAGATATTTCAAGCAGAGTGATCTTTCCAAATGTAAATTGTATTGTCATAATCCTGCTGAAGGTCTTCATGGATGTCCCATGAGAAAATGAAGCCTGAACCCTTAGACAAACACACAGGTGATGAGTCAGCCCCTTCACCTGGACCTCCACCTCAACTCTAGCCACCGCCTTCCCACACCCAAACCTTGGGCAACATGGAAGGGCACAGGCTCCACACAACTATTCTTCCTCATGGTCTCTTGCCTTGCTGCTGGCCTTTCCTCTGCATGGAAGAGTCTTTCCTCTTCCTTTAGACGTACACTCAGTCATCAGTCAAAACCAATTTCACTGTAATCCCACGCCTTTGGGAGGCTGAGGTGAGTAGATTGCCTGAGCCCGCGGGTACGAGACCCGCCTGGGCAGTGAGACCTCATCTCTACAATTAATCAAAAAATCAGCCGGGCGTGGTAGTGCATGCCTGTAATTCCAGCTTCTTGGAAGGCTGAGGCGGTAGGATCCCCGGAGCCTGGTAGGCGAGGCTGCGGTGGCCAGGAGCGGCCACTGCACTACAGTCTGGGTGACAGAGTGAGACGCCAACTCAAAAAAAAAAAACCAATTTCAAATATAGCCTTCACAGGAACATCCTTTCAACACCCTGAGATTAAATCAGATTCCCTTCACTCAATCTTTAATTCAACGAATATTTGAGCACCTACTGTGTTCCAAGTATTGTTCTACACTCTGAAAATTGAGCAGTGATCCCATTAACTGTCCTTACATTTATTGTCCCTATTTCTATCAGGGGCTAAAAGTAGAATTAAAGATAGAACTATTTGGTCCAAAGGGGAATGTTTTCAATTGAAATATCCTGTGGAGGAGGGTAACAGGATTGAACAATTTCTATTAAGCACTTTACCTTGTCTGTCTCCTGCCTACTTGCATTGCTCCTGAAGGACAGTCCTCCGAAAATTAAGGCATGAAATAATGACGGTGCAGCCACTTGACCAAATCCAAGTGACAAACTCAAGTAAGATTCAATTCAATTCCTGATTTAGCCATCAGAATCATTTCCAGAAATCAGAAATGATGTGATTATCATGGGGAAACAAATCAACTTTTTAAAATTTAAATTGAAAAATGAAATCAGACATTTTGTGACAGAAAGGAAGTGCGCTTTGGCTGTTATGTTTAACAATAAAAGGTTATACGGTGATCGTTTGTCATGAACAGAAAGGGTTGAATCTACAGTTAAAATTTTGATGAAAATACAGTAAAACATAGATATATTTTTTAAATGATATTTTTATTTTACTAACTCTTTCTGAACATACTGAGTTTAAAATGATGTCTAGATGAAAAAGTAACAGGAATCATTGTCACTTGAAAAGCCTTAGGAAAGCCTTTTTGGTGAGTAGCAGGTTGACTAATGACTGGGTAAAATCCTTTTGCAAATCAGAAGATCCCTAATTTTTTGCTTTCAATGAAATTAAAGGCGGCTCTAATCCAGTTGACTGCTTAAATATAATTCTAATAATATCGTGTATTACCGTATGATTTTTGACATGTTGACTGAAAAAGAACTAAAAATAGTTACATTCTGATTTAGAAAATTAACGTTATTTCTATCCACTTAGTCATTTTAAATATATTAATCAGTGATTTCAACTATAAAAACAAAAAGTAGGAATAAAATTGATGACAAGCTAGTCTCACGCTAGTAATGCATTATATATTTACATATATTCATGAATACGAGATGTTTTTCAAAACAAAATAAAACAAAATCTTTAAATGTTTGTTTCTCAAAATTTACAATATTTGCAAATTGGTTTGATCAATTATGTGCAAATAATAATTGCAATTATAGTTTAAATCTGAGAAAAACTTTAACATTTATAGCTTTATGGCCATATGAAATAGAGATTTTTGGTTCCAATTAATATATTTTTGTTGCAAAGAATTGAGATAAAGTATACAATAAAAGATTTTCAAGGCCGGGCTCGGTGGCTCAGCCTGTAATCCCAGCACTTTGGGAGGCCAAGGTGAGTGGATTGCCTGAGCCTGTGGGTTCGAGACTCGCCTGGGCAACTTGGTGAGACCTCATCTCTACAATAAATTTTAAAAAAATCAGCCAGGCATGGTAGCGCGTGCCTGTAGTTCCAGCTACTTGGAAGGCTGAGGTGGAAGGATCGCTGGAACCCAGCAGGTCGAGGCTGCGGAGGCCAGGAGTGTGCCACTGCACTCCAGTCTGGGCGACAGAGTGAGACTCTGACTCAAAAAAAAAAAAAAAAAAGATTTTCAAGTATTAAAATGCATTATATTAGGTTAAATCTTATGGGGAAAATGGGATGGCAGTATGAGTTCAAGGAGAAAAATTCTCAATGATTAAGACATTTTGTTAAGTTTTTTTAACTGAATGATGGTGGGTTTGATATCATTGCAGTACTTAGATTCTATTTGTATTTCACTGAATACTTTGAAGAGTAATGCTGTAGTCTCAGCTTACATTGGCTATATTTACAATAAACTGAAAATCATATCCTTTGAAACTCTTTAAAATTAGAAGGAAAAAATTTACACAACAGTTTAATATTGTGTAAGGATATATGTAGAGACCACACAAGAAAAAATGATGACCTCTTTCAAACTGTATGCATCTCCCTCCCTTTGAATAAATAGGTCAGTCACCCAGAAAAGAAATCTAACCATATCCTCCACTTAGGCAAAGATTTCTACAGATTGTTGCAGTAAATGCTAAATAACTTCTCCATATGCAACCACAAGTTGGATGTAACAAAGACAGGAGAGCTTTAAATCCAACTGTAAGTGAGATGGAAAAAAAAAATTCTCTGCAGGGTGCTAACCAGAAGTAACTCATGGCTAAAAGTTTGCTTATATCCCTATGATTTATGATA
Organism: Carlito syrichta; assembly: GCF_000164805.1. Classification (NCBI taxonomy): domain Eukaryota; kingdom Metazoa; phylum Chordata; class Mammalia; order Primates; family Tarsiidae; genus Carlito; species Carlito syrichta. The sequence continues at coordinate 431,875 of NW_007242350.1, read as the reverse complement.
TGCTTAGGCAGACAAAATAAACCAGAATCCAACAAGCACAGTCCCCTTTGGCTGATGAAATCCCTTCCACAGAACATTTAGATATCTCTATGTGATAAATCTGAGTAGTTGATAGATGACTATGGTTAATACAGCTAAATTAGCCAACATGGTTTGCTATTTTGGGAGCACACTTAAACCAGAGCACATTGAGTACCTTTGAAATATCCAGGTGTACATGGGTTGATCTGATTACATAGGCAGAGGTAGAAGACTGATTTTTTTCCTTCTCTTTTAAATGACTTTTTAAATGTATTTATTTTTGACTAGGTAATGCATGCCCATGGTACAAAAATTCACAAGGCTTGTAGACAAGGAAAGATGTGTGGTTCCTTTTTCACTTGAGCATTCCTCCTTTGATCATGACTTAAAGTAGACTTTTTAAAAGGCTCTTTGCATTTAACTCCTTTTTCTTTTACTTTTTATTGAGATACTATATGTACAAATTGCACACATCTTAAATGTAGAGCTTGAATAATTTTTGAAATGATTATGCCTGTAGAATGACCATCCAGATAAAAATGCAGAATATTACCAAGGCCAAGAAGCTTCTTCTTGCATCCTTCCAGTCATTATCAATGTCCCCTCAGCCCAGCAAAGGTAAGCACTATTCTGACTTCTAGGTAGGTTCTGCCTATTTTTTGAACTTCATAAAACAGAATCACATAATATATACTCCTTTGTGTCTGAAAATTGAAAAAACAAGCCAAAGGGAGAGAGAGTATATTGACAATACATATATCTGACAAAGGACTTGTACCCAGGATATATAAATATAAATCAATAAGAAAAAGACTGATAATCCAATTTTAAAATAGGCAAAAGACTTGAATAGGATCATTGTTAAAGAGAATAGTCAAATGACATTTCATGCATCTTGAACATTCTTTTAAGTCCCGATAATAAAATATTGCTGAGTTATTCAGGGTGTGAAAAGCAATCTGCTGTAGAAACCTTAGTTTTAAAGCAATTGTAGCTTTCATGTGAGGAAGAAAGGAATTTAACTGCTATAAGCATAAGTGTATCAAAAGCTGTGAAATCAGAGCTTGGACTAAAATAGCAAAACAAAATTTAAAAAAAGAAAGCAAAAATTATAATAACTTTAAGCATTCATCTACCTACCCAGATATCTTGAAATTTAAATTCTTTTTATTTTAATTGGCTAAAATCCAGTCTTGGAAAAGCAGTGATTAACAAAAAGATTTAGTAATATATATCCTCAGAGGAAATCAAAGTCATAAACATGAAGCTGCAAGAAAACACTGTCAAATTTTAAATATATATTAAAAAATAAGAAATACATATATTTGACAATGTAGGAAGAGGTTGAGGGATGTGGTTATTTAATGAAGAGACGAATGGCAGCCAGGCTTGGTGGCTCAGCCTGTAATCCCAGCACTTTGGGAGGCCAAGGCGAGCGGATTGCCCGAGCTTGCGGGCTCAAGACCCACCCGGGCAACTTGGCAAGACCTCATCTCGACAGTAAACTAAAAACTAGCCGGACATGGTAGTGTGCTCCTGTAGTTCTGGCTACTTGGAAGGCTGAGGCGGAAGGATCGCCCAGAGCGCAGCAGGTCAAGGCTATGGTGGCCGGGAGCATGCCACTGCACTCCAGTCTGAGCGGCAGAGTGAGATTCCAACTCAAAAAAAAAAAAAAAAAAAAAAGATGAATGGCTCCAAGGGTCAAAAGAGTTATTTTCTATTCTTTACATTCCTTTCTTCTTTCCTTCCTTTCTTCCTTCTTTTCTTCATTTTTCCTTCCTTCCTTTCTATGATCCTCATGGCTAAATGTTCTGCTACCTGGGAACCTGATCTTTCTTCATACTTCATTTACAATATCACATCACATCTATTCTGATAGTGATAAGAACACAGATTTTAACCTCAAAAGCTTAAAATTACTTATTCAATCTTCTTTCACATATTTATGAAACATTTATTGAACTACTCCTAGGTTTAAGGCACTGTTTAAGTTCACTGAGAAGCAAGACAAACGAAGTTCCTGGCCTCAGGTAGTGAAGAATCCAAGGGATGAAATAATTGTGTAGAAAAATGCCCATAATTCAATGGAAACAGCAATCTTGGTCACAATAAAAATGAAATGGTTGACTATTGCTACTTGACATAGGAAGAGAATGGATAAAAGTTGTGACTAAAAAGAGAAAGGTGATAGTTTGACTGATTCACTATCTTATTGAGTAGTGTTACACACCTGAAACAAAAGTTAGACTAAAGTCCTGGGAATGCCCTTCCTGATGATTTTCTTTCCCATGCTACCTAATCATGGAAGCTAGCCTGTGTCCCAAGAAAGGAGGACATAAAAAGCTCTGGAGCAGTAATTTGCTACCATGGAGAACCATAGCATTTTCTAATTCTATTCTGACCTTGGTGTTCCAAAATTGTGTACCATATTCCACAAATTGTTGGATTTTCTGACCTTGAGCCCTAATATCCACTACTTGTATTCCTGATACCTACCTGTAGACCTTCCTAAACTAGCATTTTAAATGCTTAGATCACCATCCGGCATGTATTCTTTTTCTGTTGTTTCTGTACACCACCTCTTGAACCCTAGTTCATCCTTGATTAATTGTACCTTCATCCATTTGAGTCTGTTCGTTTGCATTTTGACCTTGGAATGACTTCCTGGTTTCAGAAAATCTCTCTGGTTTCATAGTCCATGTGTCCTTCCTATAAGTAATGAACAGATCTCTCTGATCTTACTATTATTTTTCTCTCAACTTTGAAACTCTTTCACTCTCTAGAGTCAAGCTTTTCCAGACTAGCCTGTCTTACAGCTATGGAAGTCCAAGATACAATAAGAGGCGAGAAGAAAGATGTAAAAAATAAAAATAAAAAAATAAAAGAATTGAAAAAAATAAAAGCATATAATTAACCCTAATCAGTATATAAATTTTTGAATTCTTCATCTGTGTTCTTTATGCTTTTATAACATACTGAGTCATAACCTGGGATCATTTCCTCAAGGACTAGTTTACTTGCATCAGAGTATCCTAAGGATTCCTAGACCCCATTGGCACCTACTGAATCAGAACCTTTGGGCCTGAGATTCACATACCAGACTTTTTCTTCAGATGGACACTACCAGAGACTCTGTGAAAATGAACAAAGTAATAGTCAATATTTATATGATTTAGCTTCCTATTTTGATTTGTTAATAAACCCAAATCTTAACATTGTTGGTGGTCGTCATATAACTAGCCACAGAAAAACCAAATAAATTAACAAGAAAAAAATGCCTACCAGTATTCTTTCATGGTAGGTGTCTGACTATTTGGTGATGAGATGCTAGAAAATTCATAGCAGTCTAAAAACTTTGCCAAAATTAGCAACTGGCTACAACTGTCAACAGATACTTCTTCCTGTCTCCCCTAGTTTGACTTAAAGGGATCTTGCTAGCACCTACTGTGAACTTGGACGTTTCATGAGTGACAAATTATTATTAAAATTTTTTGGAACCATTGCTTATGTCTATATCTGTCTCCATATGCATTAGCTTTCAATTGTTGCTGTAACAAATTACTACAAACTTCGTGTGCTACAATACAAATTTTATTACTACAAAGTCTGAGATGGGCCTCACTGGGCTAAAATCAAGATACAGTAGGGCTGCACTCCTTCCTAGAGGCTCTAGGAGAGAACCACTTCCTTGCCTTTTCCAGCTTTTAGAGAGTGTCTGCTTTATTTGGCTCCTGACCTCCTTCCTCCCTTTTCAAAGCCAGTAATGCTGCTTCTCATTCTGATCTTAGCTGGGAAAGGTTCTCAGTTTAAGGAATCATGTGATTGGATTGGACCCATTTAGATAATCCAAAATAATCTTCCAATCTCAAGATCTTTAATCCTTATCACATCTGCACTATCTTTTTCCCATGTAAAGAAAAAAATATAATCACAAATTTTAAAGATTAGGACACTTTTGTCAACCCTCATTCTGCTTACTACAAATGGAACTCTACAAAACCATCATGACAATGAGTTTCTTACAAGGAGGGAATCTGCCTTTCCACCTTCATTTTTCCAATGTTCATATGAATAGAAGTTCAGTCATGTTTGTTGAACAATGTTGAGTGGATACAAGTTTGAGGCGGGCGACAAGGCACTCTTCTGTAGACAGGAACAGTATCCATGGAACTAAAAGGCCTAAGGGATGGCATAGAGATAATGTACAGTTCTAAGGGAAAGTTTAACTACCAGTAATTATTAACCACCTACATTTGCATTACTAAAGGTGAAACAAAATGAAATTTAAAAAAAGAAACCATCTTCTTGAAAAGTTAGTAAACTCTTGAAAGGTTATTCTTGTACTTTATGCAATTATTTATATTCTAGTAGATCATCTTTTCATATAATTTATATCCCTTGACTTTCCTGTACAGTACACCAAGTGTGGTAAATTATTTGGGGAGAAAAATAGCAGCAATAATTATTCTATATCTGTATGCATGCTCCCTTGTAATAAAACTTTGCCATTACTCCTATTAGCAAATCAAATGAAGTCTATTTCTCTACGCCTCAGATCTGGACTTCGACACATAATTTTCTTTAGCCAGTGGACATCAGCAAACAAGATTAAAGCAGAGCTTGAAAACTGCTTGTTGATTAGGGTTTGTCTTCTCTTGTGCAGAAAGCTTTCTAACACCCTGTAATTAAGCCCAGGATAACCTCAATGAGGGATAAGAGGCCATATGGGAAGAGGCTCCAGATGTCCCAGTTAAAGTACCAGATATGTAACTGATACCTACCTAGACTATCCAGTCACTGCAAGCCCACCCAGATCAGAATTGTCTTACCAATGCACAGAATTGTGAGAAAAAAGAAAAAATTAAGTGTAATGTTTTAAGCCACTAAATTTTGAGGTGGTCTGTTAAACAGCAAAGACTAACTGCTAGATTTTTAAAAAACCCTTTCACAGAAACTTTGTAGTAAGGGTCAACACATTCTATTACCCATCTGCTCAGTGCAGAACAAACTTACTGTATATTCCTTGGCATCTGGTGTGAATTTATCCTATCCACTTTCCTCGTTTTTCTTCCAGTCATTCTCAGAAGTCACATCAGTTGTTTTCCCTTGAACGGGTCCTAACCAGATTTTAAATTTCATTTACTACATTTTAATTATACTAACACTGAGTTCACCATCAACTGCATATAAAGTTTTATAACAGGAGCAGAACATTTAATGAAGTCCTTTATATAAAGCACAAAAATTAGAAACTGCCTGAATTCTCAAAATTAGGAGAATAGCTAAGTAAATTATAAAATTTGATGGAATAATACTCACCTACTGAAAATAATGTTTTTTGAAAAGTACTTAATGATGCTGAAAATGCTTGTAATGTAATATAAATGAAAAGAACAGAATTCAAAACTATGCATATAACTATTTGTATAGCCATGTGTAACTGTAAGGATTTACATTGGTTATCTCTAGATGATGACATAATAAATAATTTTTTTTACTAGCTTCTATAATTTTTTTCTTTATCAACCTTATACAACGAACATTGTTACTTTTATAAGCAGGAAAAAAGTAGAGATTAAAAATAAATACATAAATCACAGTCTTGCTTTCTCCCATGGTTCTCCAAAGTAATCTTTAAAACTACTTTTAAGAAAGAGTATCAAGAAAATTTTCCTTTGGCTCCTAGAGTATAAATTGAATCCAAGGAGGCATTTGTCAATATGTATCTAATATGAACTCCATAGTAGGTAAAAAAAAAATTAAAAGTCAAATTAAAAAGCAGAGGAAATATTGGATGATATATAACCTCAACCACTCTGTTGTTAGAAGTAATTATCAGTCGCATTGTAAGACTTTTTTTCTCAAGATGTTATTTTTTTTATATATAAAATTATGTAAATTATTGGAGTTAGGATGAATAACCCAAACATCTGTGGAAAATAGTATTTTCACTATATCTTTACTACATCAAAGACATAAATATTAGTAATAAATTTGCTTGTCATAGGGACATAGGTAACAATTGTGAAACTACTCTATGTGTATTCTAGGATTTCGCAAATAAGTAAATATATTGTGGGTAAGGAGAATCAAGTATCTGAAAGGATGCACAAGTAAGGTAAGGGGGAAGGTTTGAATAGTTCTAGTGTTTTGGGATTAGAATTGGATGTATCAATATAAAACATGGGTTTTTAAAAAATACTGATATATAAATCTGTACATATAAATGTGTGTGATACATATTATACATAATATAATATATATGTATGCAATATATATAACTATATATTTCTTAATCTTATCTTCTAAGAGTACCTAGAAGCAAGATTGTCCAGTAGTCATGAAGATACCTAGCACCTAAATTTTGGTTTCTTTTTTTTTTTGAGTTGGAGTCTCACTCTGTCATCCAGACTAGTGGCACACTCCAGGCCACCACAGCCTCGCCCTCCTGGGCTCTGGTGATCCTTCCGCCTCAGCCTTCCAAGGAGCTGGAACCACAGGCACGTGCTACCACACCCAGATAATTTTTTATTTATTGTAGAAATGAGGTCTCACCAAGTTCCCCAGGGCAAGTCTCTAACCTGCGGGCTCAGGCAATCCACTCACCTTAGCCTCCCAAAGTGCTGAGATTACAGGCTGAGCCACCGAGCCTGTCTAGATTTTAGTTTCTAAATACCATTCTCCAAGAAAAGAAACCAGGGATAGAATAAGAAAAACACAATATAAGCCTGGAACATTTTGTGTCATCAGAAGATAAATAATACTTTTTGATATAATGCACTGAGATAAACACAAAATCAATTCTCTATTATTCTTGCCAAAAGTGAAAAATATGTATTTGAACATAAGAAAACATTAGACATCCTCAAATTGAAATCTATTTATTCCATAAAATACTGGCAAAATATGTCAAAATCAAAAATGAAAAATTAAGACTGAGAAACTGCCCCTCCTATAAGAATCTAAGGAGACATGGCAACTAAATGCAATTTGGGAATTCTGGATTGGACCTTGGGTCAGATAAAGAACACTAGTTGAGTGGGGCATGGTGACTCATGCTTATAATCCCAGCACTTTGGGAGGTCGATTTCTTGAACCCAGGAGTTCAAGACTAGCCAGGGCAACATAATGAAACCTCATCTCTACCAAAAAAAAAAAAAAGAAAGAAAGAAAGAAAGAAAGAAAGAAAGAAAGAAAGAAAGAAAGAAAGAAAACTACTTGGAAAACTAGAGAAATTTGAATAAGGGCTCTAGATTGGCTAATAGCAATATATTAATATTAATTTCCTGGTTTGGGCTAATAGTAATATATTAATATCAATTTCCTGGTTTGGGTAAATGTATTATGGTTATATAAGATGTTAACATATGAAGAAGATAGGTGAAGGAATTCTTTATGTCATTTTTACAAGTATTTTCTAAACTAGAACAATTTCAGAATTAAAAGTAGGCAGGGCATGGTGGCTCATGGCTATAATTTCTGCACTTTGGAAGGCTGAGGTGGGAGGATCACTTGAGCCAGGAGTTTGAGATCAGCCTGGGCAACATAGCATAATATCTCTACAATTTTTTTTTTTATTAGCTGAGTGTGTTGATGTGTGCCTGTAGTCCCAGCTGCTCCAGAGGATACTATGGAGGAGGGAAAATCTAAACTCAGGAGCTCCAGGCAGTAGTGGGTTATGATTGTGCCACTTTACTCCAGCCTGGGCAAAACAGCAAGATCCCATCTAAAAATAAGTTGAAAGAGAGAGAGAAAAGAAAGAAAAAAGAAAGGAAAGAAAGAAAGAAAGAAAGAAAGAAAAAGAAAGAAAGAAAGAAAGAAAGAAAGAAAGAAAGAAAGAAAGAAAGAAAGAAAGAAAGAAAGAAAGAAGGAAAAGAGAGTGGTTGGAATTTGTTTTGGAGGGCATTTTTTGTGCCGGGATCTTACCTGCTGCCTAGCTGCAGTGCAGTACCAGGATTAGAGCTCACCACAGCCTACAACTCCTGAGCACACACAATCCTGCATCAGCTTCCTGAATAGCTGGAACTACAGGTATGCATCACTACACCTGGCTAATTTTTTTTCTTAGAAACAAGATCTCTCTATGTTGCCTAGGCTGGTCTCGAACTCCTGGGCTCAAGTGATCCTCCCACTTCCACCTTCCAAAGTGCTGGGATTACAGGCATGAGCCACTGTACTCAGTCAAAAAAAAAGATTTTAATGTAAAATAGGGAAATTTTATCTTAAATGCCACCCAAATTGTCTTCTAAAAATGGTTCCTAAATCTATTTTGTCATTTTATCCTTTTTTAATGACTCCTTTGCTATAGCATCAATGCCCTTATGAGCAGCAAGAGGAATAAAATCTCACCATTTCCTCTTCTAAGAACTTCGTTCTCTCTTTTTAAACTTGAACCATGTCATTCTCCCATAAGACCTGTAGGAGAGACATTCTTACTAATTTTTCTAAAATTTTATGTATTTAATAGCATCATGTAAACTTCCAACATCACTGAAATGCTATAATAATGTGATTCTGGACACTGTGGTTAAATAATTGCTACCGTCTGGATAGCTACTCAGAATAATACAGTGAAAGCACTATCCTAAATTCTATAATTAAATAATTAGACTTGTCTTGCTTACTTGCTATTTTTCTTATTAGCTTTGTTTTCTTAATTTTTTTTTCTTCCTGAGGCAATGCTGGCATATCTATGGAATTTGCTGGGGGGTTTTGTCTTGTCTTTGGTTTTTTGTTTTTGGGCTTTTTGTTTCATTTTGTTTTGTTTTTACTGTTGCCTCGAGTGTCATGCCATTTTTCAAATGCTTTTCTTTTCTTCCTTTACCTTTTTTTTTTTTTGACTTTTACTTTTTCTTTTTTAAATTTTTAATTGTGGAAAAATATACATAATATTAAATTGCCACTTATCTTTTCAAAATGTACAGCTCAATAGTGTTAAGTATATTCATATTGTTAAAGATGTTCTAGATATTAGCTCCTTTTTTTTTTAACTTTTATTCATGTACCCCAAAAAAGAGACACAGCAAAGATGACTTGTTTTCTTGTGGAAGATCAGTGAGGAGTGAGTATTCCTGGTTTCACAAATCATTTTTTCAGATGTTTGGATTTAGTCACATGAGATATGAATAAAAGCATTAGAACTAATTGTGAACTATAATGATTAGAAACAAAAACCAAGCTTAGAGAAGCAGAGAACTAAAATACATATATGTGCCTCTTGAATAGAATTGATCTATCCAATGAACCCAGCCTTCCAGAATACAGCCTTATCCAAAAAAAGGATGTAAATAAAAAGAAGGTCTCTGAGGAAACAATATTAAGGTTATGAAATCCATGTTTTAAAGTTCATATGCTTCAGGTACAGGAGAATCTTATGCTTTCTTTCATGAGTTTACTCTTACTTTAAGGGCAAATTTACAACAAACGAGAAAGAGCAAATATGAAGTAAAAAGAGAGACTCATAGTCAATATTGGCTATATTATATTGAAAAAATTCTTGTACTGAAAATAAGTACATATGGAAGTAGGCAGAAATACCATGAAAAGCAGATACAATAATTTTATAAATAAATATTTTTAATGGATGTGTTGTTAAAGAATAAAAATATCCTTCATATCTCAAAATTCCTAGAGGCTATTATAAAGGTTAAAGCATTATGATAGCTGATGTTTATAACAATATACTCGATACATTCTACTTTGAAATATAAAGAATGAAAATAATTCATATTGAGTGATTTCTGTGTCTTAGTAATGACAGGACTAATTTGTAAAATGTACGCTGAATTTGAAGGCTTTCCACCTAAAAAATAAAGTAGCTTTTGTTTTATTTTTGCTCTGTTGTTTAAATTTGGGATGCTTGAGACCAATGTTAGGGACACATTCATGCAAGGAGATTGTACCAGAATCATTACTTTTCCAAAATATAATGTCAAGAAAAGTTATTCTAGTTCTCCAGTTTAAAAAATAACACAGTAATAAGAACTCTATTATTTACAAGTATATTTTTTCCCCAAATGCTGACTTTCAGTTGAAATTTTACTAGACATGTAGCATCAGAATGGATGGCAAAGGTAAACACTGAAGAAAAGTATGGAGAGATAGACTAAAAATGCTTAAAGATGTTCACTAGGAATTGACCACAGTCATTCACAGAGTTGTCTCAAGTAGATGCCCTTGGACCAGTAACAAAGTCTTAAGGAAAATCCCAGTAACACTTGAGACCTTATAACTCTGAGAGCTGAGAATCTTGTCCCTCTTTAGACTATAGTGTCAGTACCTGTTCTATGGAACAAGGAATGTATAAGGCAAAATCAGGACATGAACCAAGGACTTTTCACCTACAATTGCCCTTCTCTTTTTCTCAGTGTTCCAGTGAACTAAGAAGATGTGACAAGGAAGTAAATACAATTTCTTTCTGGACCTTAAGTAATTTATTGTAGCAAATCCTATGGATCTAAAGTAGCATTATTATTTTCTTAATCAGCTCACACGAAGACAGAAACCAAATACTGCATGTACTCAGTTATAAGTGGGAACTACAACAAGATCCTAGCAAACCGAATCCAACAACACATCTCAAAAATCATCCACCATGACCAAGTAGGCTTCATCCCTGGGATGCAGGGCTGGGTCAACATTTACAAGACCATAAACTTAATTAAATACATCAACAGATGTAAAAACAAAAACCACATGAATATGTCATTAGACGCAGAAAAAGTTTTGTTAAAATCCAGCACCCCTTCTTGATAAAAACCCTTGAACATCTAGGCATAGATGGAACATACCTCAAAATAGCAAGAGCCATCTATGAGAAACCCACAGCCAACATACTGCTAAACAGACAGAAATTGGAACCATTTCCCCTGAAAACTGGAACAAGACAAGGATACCCACTCTCACCCTCCTTTTCAACATAGTTTTGAAGGCCCTGGTTAGAGCAATCAGACAAGAGAAGGAGATCAGGGGCATCCAAGAAGGAAAAGAGGAAGTCAAGTTATCCCACTTTGTAGATGACATGATTTCATACCTTGAAAATCCAAGAGAATCTGTCAAAAACCTCCTTGCACTGATAAAGGACTTTGGCACAGTCTCGGGGAATAAAATAAATGTGCAAAAGACAGTCGCATTTCTGTACACCAACCATAAACAAACAGAAACCCAAATAAAAAGCATAATCCCATTCACAAAAAATGAAATACCTTGACTTCTTTCTAACCAGAGACCTGAAAGACCTTTACAACGAAACCACAAAACACTGCTCAAAGAAATCAAAGAAGACACAAATAAACAGAAAAATATTCCATGCTCATAGATTGGACAAATCAACATTATTAAGATATCCATTCTATGCAAGGCAATCTACATATTTAACGCAATACCCATTAAATTACCAGCAGCATTCTTCTCAGACCTGGAAAGGACAATACAGGTCTGAGAAGGAATTCATATGGAAATATAAATGACCAGGAATAACCAAAACAATCCTCAGCAAAAAAAGAAAAAAAAAAAAAAATCAGGAGGTATCACACCTCAGATTTTAAACTTTATTATAAAGCTACAATAATCAAAACAGCCTAGTATTGGTACAAGAACAGGCATATAGACCAATGAAACAGAATAGAGATTCCAGAAGCAAAACCTCAATTTCTCATCTAACTCATTTTTGACAAAGCCTCCAACAACAACCACTGGGAAAAGGAGAACCTATTCAGTAAATGGTGCTGGGAAAACTGGCTGACCACATGCAGAAGATTAAAACAAGACCCCTCTCTATCACCATACACAAAAAATCAACTCTAAATGGATCAAAGACCTAAACGTAAAACCTCAAATTATAAGAACCTTAGAAAATGCAGGAGACACCATTATGGAAATTAGAATTGGCAATCAATTCCTGACCAAAACCCCAAGTGCCCATGCCATAAGAAATAAGATAGACAAGTGGGACCTCATCAAACTGACAAGCTTCTGCAAAGCCAAAGAAACCATCAAGAGAGCAGGAAGACAGTCCACAGACTGGGAAAAAAATATTTGCCCAACTGTATACTGACAAAGACCTAACATCCAGGATCTATGAGGAACTCAAATGTGCTGAAAAGAAAAGGACAAACAGCCCCATTACAAAGTAGGCAAAAGATATTAATAGACAGCCGGGCTCGGTGGCTCAGCCTGTAATCCCACGCCTTTGGGAGGCTGAGGTGAGTGAATTGCCTGAGCCCGCGGGTTCGAGACCCGCCTGGGTAGCGAGACCTCATCTTTACAACAAATCAAAAAAATCAGCTGGGCGTGGTGGCGCATGCCTGTAATTCCGGCTACTCGGAAGGCTGAGGCGGAAGGATCGCCGGAGCCCAGCAGGCCGAGGCTGCGGTGGCCGGGAGCGGCCACTGCACTCCAGTCTGGGTGACAGAGTGAGACTCCAACTCAAAAAAAAAAAAAAAAAAAAGATATTAATAGACACTCAAAAGAAGACAAACAAGGAGCCAACAAATACATGAAAAAATGCTCAGCCTCACTAATCATCAAAGAAATGCAAATTAAAACTACACTTAGCTACCACCTAACTCCATTCAGGATGGCCATCATCAATAACATAAAAAACAACAGATGCTGGAGAGCATGCAGGAAAGGGGAACACTTCTACACTGTTGGTGGGAATGTAAACTAGTTCAACCTCTATGGAAAACAGTGCAGCAATTCCCAAAAGAACTACAAATTGACCTTCCATATGACCCAGCAATCCCCCTCCTGGGAGTATACCCATAGGAACTTAAATCACTCTACAAAAAAGACGTCTGCACACACATGTTTACTGCAGCACAATTCACAATAGCAAAAGCGTGGAAGCAATCGCACTGCCCATCAAAAGAGGACTGGATAAAAAAAATGTGGTACACATACATGATGGAATATTAAGCAGCCATAAAGAAGGACAAAATATGAACTTCACAGCAACTTGGATGGACTTATAGTCTATAATACTGAGCGATCTACCTCAGAAACAAAGCACCAAGTGTCACATGTTCTCACTCATAAGCAGACCTTGAACAATTATTGTAACACTATAAGAAGAGGATTGGCAGTAGTGGGAAACTGCCGGGGG
>NW_007242350.1:402186-418562 GCF_000164805.1 Carlito syrichta | reverse complement strand
CTGAATTGTACCCCACGTCTTTAAAATAAAAAATTTAAAAATTAAAAAAAAAAAAAAGGGAGCTAAACACTAGGTACACATAGGCATTAGGATGAGAACAACAGACTCTGCAAACTCCTAAAAGGGGGAAGGAGGGGGGAAGGGAACAAGGATTGAAAACCTACCTATCGGGCACCATGTTCACTGTTTGGGTGACGGGTTCACTAGAAGCCCACACCTCACCACCATGCAATATATACCCATGTAACATACCTGCACATGTACCCCTTGCATCTAAATGTTTTTTTAAGCCAGCTCGCAAAACCTTCCCAGACTTTTAGTATCAGACACACCAGCATTAATCACTATGTACACAGAGCATGGTTTTGCCCTATACCTGGTTTGAATATATTCAGTGAAAGAAATTTCAGAACCTGGGTTCTCTGTAGTCTTGCAGTGTTGTACAGTTAAATCTAAATAACTGGCATGCTTCATTGTTTTCATTACCAAAATATGTTGAGTAGGTATTCTTACCAGTTACTCAACTGAACACTGCAAATAAAGTAAAAGGATAACAAATACAGAATCTCTCCTCATGGATCTGATACTCTGGTATGGAAGATGGGGGCAGGGAGTAACAAAATTAATAAATAAGAAAAATTGTAAGAAGTAGTGGAAGAAAAATATAGGGCTGAAATAAGAATAACAGAAGGAGCAGGAAAATAAAAGTAAAACAGAGTCAAACTCAGCTAAGAGAAGCTATCCTGAAAAGGTAAAAATTAGGCTAAAATTTGGAGAATGGTACAAAGTTCAGATTTAAAAGACATTGGGGAAGATGAACCTCTGAAGCAGGAAGGAGCTAGGTAAGGAATCAAAACAAGACAAAGACAGTCAAAATCTTGTGAAGAGGTCATAGTAAAGAGTAGGGTGGTTTTTTGTTTGTTTGTTTGTTTGTTTGCTTTGAGCTGGAGTCTCACTCTGTCACCCAGACTGGAGTGCAGTGGCTGCTCCCGGCCACCGCAGCCTCGACCTGCTGGGCTCCGGCGATCCTTCCACCTCAGCCTTCCAAGTAGCCGGAATTACAGGCATGCGCTACCACGCCCGGCTGATTTTTTTTACTGTAGAGATGAGGTCTCGCTGCCCAGGCGGGTCTCGAACTCATGGGCTCAGGCAATCCACGCACCTCAGCCTCCCAAAGGCGCGGGATTACAGGCTGAGCCACCGAGCCTGGCTGCCTTTTTTTTTTTTTTTAATGTGGGGTACAATTCAGTGTTGGGTATACAAATGTTCATTATGCAGGTACCCTTGTTGATGAAGTGTGTCCCTCCCTCCCCTGGCAGTTTTCCTCAACTGCCAATCCCACAAGTAGGGTTTTTATTAAGAGCATTGAGAAGCCATTGAAGAGAGTTAGAAGTTTACATACCAAATTTATATGGCATGCTTGAATCTGATAGATTTTCTTGGTTCCCAAACTAAATAAATTCTGCTAACTTAAATTTGATTTGCTCTAAAATTACTCAAGATGCATTTGAAATAAAGATTTCATTAACCTTTATTGTTTGAATTCGTTTATGCTGAAGTGAAACTCAACTTTAATGGCTGCCTTCCAAAGATCACTCTTTCCTGAACTCTCATAAAACTCACAACCACTTACATCCTTAAGCAACCTATCTGGGAGCCCTGTTTTCCCTCTTTCCTCTTCATGACCATGGAGGTATATGGTTCCCACTGAAATATGACAAAGTGCATTAACCATCTGCACCAAGGGGCTTCATTTGTTGTGCTGGCAGACTTTCCTCTTCCTTTCACCTCCCTCATGAGGTCCAGTCCCACTCACTGATGTCCTCTAGCAGACAACCCAACATCTCAAGTTCTGCCAGGGATCAAAAATAACATTAATTGCTTTCTATATTGTGTATCTATATTTAATGATAATGGATAATATCTCTGATGATTTTTTTTTTTCAAAATACGTTTCTCCATTTCCCCTTCATTTGGAAAAATGCCTTCCTGAGAGTCTGTCTACATAGCTTGTTTTAAAAGTGTAAATGCCAGTTCACCTTGTAACTCCCATATCATAATTAGTCCACGGAAGTGCTAATGGGACTACCATGATTCTGCCTCTGAGTTTAGGGATATCCTTGCAGGCACTTCCTCAAAAGAGCAGGATTATTTTTCCAGGGCAAAGGACATTTCAGAAATTGATAGAGAGGACACCTTTTTCTTCAACATTCACCAGGTGGCATAATTTATACCATCTAGTACCTGATAACTCTCACCTGTGGTAGTTCTAATTTCCCTAGACTTTACGGTTCTAAATATTTTCCAAAGTCAAATGGAAAGGTGCCAGATAAAGGTAGAGGGTATCATTTTTTAAAGTCGTCTGTGACCTACCACACCCTAGACCAGACTTATATTTCTCTGTCTCAATATGCTGAGGATATAAAGTGAATTCTATATCTATGCAAAAATACCTTGAAAGACACAAAGTGGTGTACAAACTTAAGGTACTAAGACCATGGCTTATCTTTGTATTCCCAGTCTCTTCCCAGTCTCTAGTACATTACTTGATATACAGTAGGTTCAACAGACATATATGGACATACACCCACACATTGACAGAGAAAGAAAAACAATGAATAAATCTAATCACTACATCTGACTATTGACAGGCAGATTCATCTACCCTTTCTCTCTCACTTCCTCTTTTACTGTTATCATTATGAAAGTACTTAGCATTTGTCTTTGTTGTGATCTTGCTTCACCTTTTCCAAGATTCTCTAGTGCTACCCCAATTTTTTCCAGTATATACACACATACGGCCTTCCTTGCTGGCACCTAGTTTTCCCATACAATTCTTAGCCCCTCAGCTCTGTTATCATCTGCCTTTAACCTTCCCACTTTCCCTACTAAGTGGAAGAGCAGAATTGCAAGACCCGAGGCTATCTGTCTCAAAAGCTCTTTTCTCTAGTCTCTGCTTCTTCCCAAGGGGTTTCTGGTAGGAAGGACCTTCCCAGAATCCCCACATCACTCATCCCATGTCACTGCCTCTCCCTCTCTAAGTGAAGCCAGCACTATTTAGAAGTCACTCCTAGAGATCAGGAAGCAAATGGGTCAAACTCTTAGAAACAGGAGGTGTGGGCATGTCATTGAAACAAAAGCAAACTGAAGATATTAATAGGAACAAAAATTCTCTGCTGAAATCATCCCCGGTTGTTCATCCCTGTGCTCTTAAAGAGAGAGTGTGAGTGTCAGACTTGAGGAGGCTTGTGGAGACACAGTCAGTTGTCTTATCACTTGCTGACTCAGGAGCAGCCCCTGATGAGTCACACATTGCTCCTGTCACAGCAGATCAGCAGTGAGCCAAAAGCCATCAAGTTCCCTCTCAGAGAGCTGTGGTATCAGTTATCAGACGCAGTTTCTAGCTATTTCTTCTGAGGACTCATCAAGGACTAAGTTGGAGCACAAAGAATGTAGGGTAGAGTTCTACAAATACTTAAAGAGCACAAGCTGTGGGAGAGTGAAATTGCTCAGGGACCTCCCTTTTTTTATTTTTTAAGAAAAGAAAAATTTCTCACTTTCTCAGTTTAATCAGACTGGACTGTAGCAAATACTATTTAGTGCATACAAAGATGCTGATTTTATAGACCTATTTTCATTAAAGAAATAGACTATAAGCAAGATAAAGATCAGTTCTCTCAAACACACCCCAGGTCTTCCCCAAACTCCTGCCTACAACTTATGGAATTGTAGCGGCCACAAGCCATTAAGTGTATAAAGCCTAACAATACAACAACTTGATGTGCTGGTTAGAGACTACTGAAATAAAGTATAATTCTTAGAAGAATTTTAAGTAAAGGTACACCGCTTTCCCAAGTGATTGAATGCTGTCTCATTTAAAAACAGAGCAGGAACTTCAGCAGGTAAATTTTGAAATTCTTTGTAAATCTAAAATTCCATAATTTCATCATATGTGCTAAAAGCTAACTACATGTATAATAGAGCTCTCTTATAGGATATATTAGCTCTGAATATTTTTGTTGTTCATAATTGTATCCCTTAAAGCTGAAATAAAATAAACACTACAACAGGAGGGAAATCTTGACGTCTTGAGTTCTCCAGCCAACTATTTGAATTGATCATATAAGAAAGTAATCTCGAGTCAAAGGTACTTTAGAGAGGTAACAGAACATAGACACATGTTTGCCTTCCAATAATTTGAGCACTGTATAACAGAAATAATATGAATTCGTTCAAAAAAGTTCTATAGATATAAGAATGAAATTAATTTCAAATTAAACTAACATACAGAATGCTAGCTGCTCCTTGTGTTTCTTAAATGTCTTCTATTTTTAGTACAACCTAGCTCTTGAGTAGCTGGTATTAGGTCCCCAAACTGCACTACAGCATTGGTGGGGGAAGGACCCCCTAAAGAGAAGAATACAATAGACATACATTTTTTATGGGACTTGCTTATCTATCTCTTCCACTGGAAGACAGGATTGCCATGAGATTTTATTTCTTACTCTCATCCAGGACTAGAACTTTATCAGGTCCCTGCCAGAACTGAGTTCTGCTAGTTCCAGAAGGAAATCCTGTAAGTGGTTTAGTAAATGCTAAATGGAAACACTGGGATATCTGACTACATGAAATTCAAAAGTAATAGCTTAAAAAATTCAAAAAACAGCCTCTGTGTCTCTTATGTTAGGCTAAGTAAAAGATATCTATAGTTTTAGCAGTGCAAATCCCACTCTACTTGCCCCAGTCCTGAGGAATGTTTTCTCAGCAACATTAACAAAGCTAAGTGTGAACTATTTGCCTATTTCATTAGGGAAGGGCTCAAACCTCACTTGTATGTGCTGGTTTCTTTGGATTCTGATCAAAAGAGTTTAAGTATCCAGTTGTATCAAAAGAGTTTGAGATAAGTGTCCAGTTGTATCATTACACATAAAAATAGTTTTGATCTTTTTTTTTTTTTGCCTGCCTGCAGACATTATGTCTTCCACACCTCAAGGACTTCAGCAAAATACTCTTTGCTCTTTCCAGTAATAATGGTCCAATTCAGTCAATCACAAATTTGGCTCATACATGGCAATTCAATTTGGCTCCAGCTATACAAATTAGACCAAAATCTCCATAACAAGGAGACTATTTTGCAGAATGGAATGGAAAAAAATAGCTTTTTCCTTTAATGAAAAAATTATGAACCTCTTAAATGGAGTTTAATACAAGTGATCAGAATTAGATTTTAGTTTTGACCTCAGGTTATTTTTCCTTTTTATAGAAGGCATAAGACCTAATAGTAATTTGACTGAAATTTCATTGAAAATTATTTGGTTTAAGCTTTCCTGGAAAGTCTGTAACTGATTCTCAAACTCAAAATTTTACTTGAGTAGAAAAGCACTGTAACAAAGCGAATTCTACTTAACACTCATTTCATTCACAAGACTTTCCATCTTTAATAAAGGTCAAGTCTCTAGATTTTAAAACACCTTGTATTCTCTTAAAATAATCAGAATAATGCTAGATATCTAGGACTCAATATGCAGAAACTTTACCTGTCAAAAATATATTATAAACAAGAATTCTGGAAGTCTCCAAGTAGCTAAAATAGATGCCACAAAATCTATAAACGAAGCATATGTCTAATATGTCAGAAGTGAGGGAGGGATTTGCACTCTTTCCCTCTAATTTTTCTGGTCAAGGAATTATGCATGAAAACAGCAACTGAATGGGAAATGACTACTTTATTAGTTTGAAAAGGTCCCCCAGTCTGTCTTTACAAGTCTAATTTAGCCCGTACACACCTTTTCTCATTAAAGGCAAAATTTAGATATGAGGTCTCAACAAGGATCCTACTCTCTTCCCTAGAAAACAAAGATTTTGGGGGCTCAGAATAGACCAAACATGGTTGACCTACCCAATCAAAGATGAAGAAAGACTGAAATGGTAAAAGGGAATGCAGGAGTTAGCACTGGTAAGCCACATCTGTCTCTAAACCATGGTTGATCTGTTTAATACAAAGAAGTCAAAAGTTCTAGGGACAGCTTCTAGATATGAATGGGTCATGTCATTAGAGGTATAGTGACACTCCTTACTTTAAAATGTAGCCGGATAAATGGCCTGTGCTTTAATCAATTCGATTTTCAACTCCTTCTCCCATAGGATATAAACAAAGAAGAAGTGGAAAGAATAAAACTAGTTTGCTCCAACAATTCCCTTTACACAATTCCCTATACTATAGTCATGAAGTTTCTCCCCAGGAGTTTCCTTGGAGCCTATTTAAACCAGTATTTAGAGACAATTCTATTAAGCTAAGACTCTCAACCTAGGATAATATAGAATATGCAAACTACAGTAAAGAGGAGAGAGATCAATAGGAGAACAAGTCCATGGATACCAATGAACATTGAGAGTATGGTTGAAACAGAATAAAATTTAAAAACAGACATAGTAATGCCCCGAAGCATAGCCCTATGAACTCCTGAGAGTGGAGACAAAATACTTCTGGGACCCTTGCAAGCATCAATGTGTTAAAAACAAAAGTATTTTCTAACTTTATACTTTAGTTGTATGAAAAATCATGTGTATATTTATATGAAAGTGTATATCCTAACAATACCTGCTAGGTTACATTTGCATACATTTAAAGTTTCTTTGATAAACACGTGGATAGTTAGATGATATGAAATATAGGTATTCAGGCTTTGTGAGTAGGCAGATTTCAAGATTTATTCAGCCATTCTCAGGAACTAGACAAGTAGAGTCAAAATCCTTAGTTTCTTATCTTACCAATGTCTGCATGTGCTATTTTTTGCCATATACAAATGTTTCAGAAAGGCTCAGTACTTCTCTTATCATCTGACTAGATATGCTTTCTAATCTAACTCTAGTAGCATGGCTACCTAGGTTCTGACAAAATTATTTCTATTTGTCATACATCAGACTCATCCAAGAAATCATTTTGGATTTCCCATGGGCAGAATGATTTATCTTGTGGGTTGTATAAGGCCAGATTTTAATCTTGGCCTGAATTGTTTCCTATCTGGTAATCAGATAGAAAATTTAATCTAAATGCAAAGGAAATTTCAGATAGAGATGGATAGATGATAGATAGATGGATGGAAGATAGATAGATAGATAGATAGATAGATAGATAGATAGATAGATAGATAATAGATAGATATAGATAGAACCAACAACAGAAATTCACCTGAGATTTCCCAGAGCATATTTTATCTATAGTTTGTATATTTCTATTCCACATTACCTATGTTATTTGTCCCTGACAGAAGATGAATAATACAAAGTTAGTTTAACTTTTTAAAAATACAGTTGACTAACACAAAAGCAATCATCAAAATTATAAAACTCTGAAGTAGTTCTAATTCAACTTTCTCAGACATTTTCACTGTATTCAATAATGCATTTCAGTGATAAAATACTAAAACTTATCTACATTAACTTGAATTCATGACTAAAATATCACAGATTTTGCAGATAAAGGTTGAACATACCACACTCTGCTCCGTTTTGATCCCAGTGGTTGGAATCCATGGGTCAAACTCTGTTTAAAAGATGACATCCTTGGGATGGAAAGCAAAACTGGGTTCAATTTGTTCTGAAAATTTCCACAGTTGAGGTGGCAAAAATTCACATAGGATATTAAAGAGAAAGAGACTCTTTTCAAACCCAAATCATCTAAATATCAGGGAGCCAACATTAGACTATGGGTCACTCTAAAAATACAAGGAGCTTATCACTGACTATTTGTTCAGTTTGTTCATTATTTTGGTTTTTAAAAAGGAAATTAGTCTAATACATCAAACATTACCAAAGAACTTAAGTGATTCATTTATTTATTTCATCTTCTTTCTTCTGAGAACATAATTTCTAAGGTTTCATCATGTCTAGGTACATAACTTTTAAAATTCACGGTGTTGGCACCAAAGTTGGCCGGCAATATATCTTTATTTTCTTATGAGTCTGTTTGGTACTCGATACATCCAGCTTTCTCAACCCTGTTAGGCTCACATTATTTCAAAACACACCTGTTCGTTGTAGAAATTTTGGAATGTCCTACCACTCTTGAGTCACCCATGTATGCTAATTCCATTTCTTGTAAATGTGGAACTTATACAGTAAGACAGTCAACTAAAATAAGACTGATAAATCAAATCTTTGCCTATAAATACTGTACCACTTTCTTTCCAAAGAACATTTGAGAAGGGGCTTTATTACCCTGTCTGAAGAACTGGTCAATAACTGGAAGGAGTTTGTCAGTCTTAATATTTGTATCTCCAAGAAGTGGGTATCTTCATCTGAAAAGGAGTATGAGAAAATTCAGGAAATGTGAGGTTCAGAAAATGGACACATTGACATTATTGGAAACAAGATCTATAGGGGTCAAGTACTGAAAGATTAATGAATATCTGGCACTGTTGCAACACATTTTTTTAGAAGTGTTTTTTAAAACACTTTTTCTGAAATCCACTGGGCCACGGTGTCCTGACTTTTTTGTCTTTCCATTGTATTCCACACATCAGATGATGCTTATAAGAGCCATACAATTCAGTGGAAAAACTTTGTCTAAAAAGCAAGTTAAAACAAAAGAAAAGAAAAATTTCAGAAATCCTTTTTTAAAGTTACCATAGCATTCTAAAAAGTATTTTTAAAGCATGAGAATTCAATCATACTTTTAAATGCCATAAGCCCATTTAAAAAATAAATGTGGCTAATAATTATAGTATTAAATTCTATTTCTTAGATATGAATTTCAGACTTCCTAGAATTCACCTCAATAAATAATAAGTTGAGCAACTGTAATACTAATGGATATTTATAAGTAAATATAATTTATTTGTATTATAATATATAGAATGGGGAGGCTGAGATGAGTGGATTGCCTGAGCCCACGGGTTCAAGACCCGCCTGGGCAACTTGGCGAGACGTCATCTCTACAATAAATCAAAAAATTAGCTGGGTGTGGTAGCACATGCCTGTAGTTTCAGTTACTTGGAAGGCTGAGGCAGAAGGATTGCCGGAGCCCAGCAGACTGAGGCTGCGGTGGCCAGGAGCATGCCACTTCACTCCAGTCTGGGTGACAGAGTGAGACTCCAACTCAAAATATATATATTATATATAGAATGTACGGGCTATGGCATATTTTTATATAAAGAGTAGCATTCTCCTTAATAAAGCATATATGTAAATTACAAGTACTCTTACTTTATCCGGTCTCACCTTCTTTTCATTAAAAATTTATTCGTGGAGAAAATTAAAAAGACAATGAGTGTTAACTGTAATGCCAAAATTCACAAGTTCCAGAAAACACCCTGAACACACAACTGTTAAATTCATGGCAATAATGACTACTCACTAGAGGCTAATGAATCTGCATAGTTGGGGCTCTACCTATAATTTCCCTTGCCCGTCACAAAAACATACCAGAATACACATGAGTGCAAGTGATTTCATTATAGGAATAACTTTGAATCCTCTTGGACAGTTGAAAAATGGTCATTCCCAAACTATATTTTTGACTATTATTAGCAATAGAGTATTTGCTACACTCCTTGAAGTAATACAGATACTCTGGTGTCTAGCTGAACTGGGAACATCATCAGGGGACTGTTAGCAACTTGAATTTCCAGCATTGGTTCCTATTCATGTGACCAGTATATTGTACAAGGAGGGCACACTGTCAGTGCTCAATAATTGTGGGTAGAACTCAACTCAACCTCCGTTAGGTGAAGCTACCATTGAAGAATATTCTCTCCCTTAGCTAATTGCAAATGAGACCTGCCATACACAATTTATTCCTCCAGACTGGCTGTCAGCACTTTTAATCCATAGTAAAGTAAGCATGCTTACAAAGGAAAAAAAAATAGCTTACTTTCATAAAGTTTTGGAAAGATCTATAAATTTTTTATAAATATGTGATATTTTGGTCTTCCACGTCTTGTCTCGCCTTTATTGAGACTTTATCAATGCAGAGGAAGTGGGGTAATTGCTTATATGTGAAAAATTTTTGTTTGTAAATGTGTATGTGTTAGATAAAGGTAGCATTGTCTAAAATTGTCACTGAAAGAAACCCAGTCAAAGAAAGATGCTGATTTTATAGACCTATGATGTGATAAGTAAATCTTAAGACCTGAGGTTCACAGTTTAAATCCTGATTTTGGAGGAAGAAATTTTATTTCCAGCCAGGGTATCCCAACTTCTTACAATTCAGATTTCCGAAATAACTTTTTAAACCTCTGGAATTTTAATGAAAGGGTCTTTATTCTCCCAATCCTTTTCCCCATTCATGAAGCAGAATTTTCAAATTCTTTCTCTATCTCAGTTGAATGCCTAAAATAATCAATGCATAACATTAATTCACCAATCTTTACAAAGTGAACAAAACTTTACAAGATGAATGGAGGTACATTTCTCTCTTTTAAAACATATCTTAGTGGGGCTTGGTGGCTCAGCCTGTAATCCTGTGCTTTGGGAGACTGAGGTGAGTGGATTGCCTGAGCCTGCGGGTTCGAGACCCGCCTGGGCAACTTGGCGAGACCTCATTTCTACAATAAAATAAAATAAAATTAAAATTAGCCAGGCGTTGTAGCACACGCCTGTAGTTTCAGCTACTTGGAAGGCTGAGGCGGAAGGATCGTTGGAACCCAGCAGGTCGAGGCTGCGGTGGCCGGGAACGTGCCACTGCACTCTAGTCTGGGCAACAGAGTGAGACTCCAACTCAAAAAAAAAAACCAAAAACATATCTTACCTCAATGAAGGTATGCCAAAGTATCCCAAAGAAGACAGCTGCTACTAGGTCCCACTGAGTACATGAGCAGGTCTCTCCTGACACCTATAAAATAGTTAGGTCCAAGAGTAGTATGAAATTGTTTTCTTTTTGGCACAACTGACCTGGAATGCTTATTTAAATGATGAAAAAATACTATAGCATTTTATAAAATTCCCAATTTTGGACTAAGCAGCATTTCCTAAACTTCTGCAATCTCAATTGCAAATTAAATTTCAATGTCATTGCCTGGCTAATTTTCTGAAAACACTCTTTAGGAGAGAGGTTTATTGAATGCTTTTTATGTGTTCCACAGCATGCTGAGCAATTTTCATACATTATCTCATTTAATTTTCACACCTATGTGATAGATACCATTAAAATCTTCATTTTACAAGTGAGAAAAAGAGGCTTGGAAAGATTAAGCCATTTATCAAAGGTCACACAGCTATTATGTGGTAGAAAGATGCTTAAACACAGACCATTTTAACTTCAAAACCCAAATGACTAACCATCTTGCACTCTTCTGCATAAAAAAATCTACAATTTGGGTTCTTTGTTGCCTATTCGGCAAAGAAAGAGCTTGCAAAATCTCAAGAGTAGAAACAGTTTTGATGGTGTTCTAGTCACTTGTAAGTCTCCTCCTCCTTCTCTGTTGGATCTAAGACACTAAGTTGGATGGGGGCAAGAACAGTATTTTACTTCTGACGACTACTTCTCAACATACAGGACCTTGCCTTTTACACAGTGAAAGAGCAATTCATGTTTGATGCACACTAACTTTTCTACCTTTCAAAGCAAAGCCTTTATAGTATGATCCAGATCTGGACTTACTCAAGGTTGTGCCTTAATCAGCCAAGAAATGCATTTTTATGGATCACCTACTATATGTTTCCCTAATGTTCTCATTCAAGGCATTTTTGAATGAATGAGTGAAATTTGCACATATTTTTTCCTCTGCAGTAAGCAAAGGGTATTCTAAATGCAAGATCATAATAAAGATGTAGGGAGTTTATTTACAATTCATGCCCTGAAAAACTTTAAAGAGACTGAAAAGAGAACCACACAAGTTAATAGACACTTAGTGTTAGTGGTAACTGTTTTTCGGACCATATAGGGTAAAAATATGACCATCAATTTATTTTATCATTCCAGTGGAACATCTACGCTAAAACACTCCTAGAAAAGACTAAACCTTAACAGAAAAGAGAAAGAAAAAGGCTAAACCTAATCTAAAACGTAAATAAAGAAAAGTATGTATTACTGCTTTGAGCAACATGATGTCCAATGTTTTCTTTCATCTCACATTTTTTGAAATATATTTTCTTAGCATCCATCGCTTTTTTCCCAGAAGTTTCATGTATATTTATTTTCTCACTATTTCACCATTCCAGACCTGATGACGTTGTTATGTTATCCTCTGGCAGGGTCCATGGAAAGTGAAACCTCATAACCTCTTGACCAATATTTTTCTGTCTTCTTAACTGGAAATGAAAGAGTCAAAATTTGTGCTCAGCGGAGATTCAACCTGAGGATATGGCGACAAAAAAGAAACAGACATTTCAAACACTTCCTCCCCTCTTTTTCTCTGAAAATCTAAAGAGGACAGTTCTCCACAGGGACGTTTCCTTTCAGAGTAACAATACTTGAAAGTTGAGGCTTCATCCACTTTTCCCACCTGTTTAAAACGCCCAAGCTTTCCTTGGCCTGTTGCAGCAAGTGGTCTGTAAATTTGAGCAAACTCGGCTTTCTTACATTCCTCCCACCTGCCACATTTTCTTAACTGAAAGCAAAACGTGTTGCAATTGTATGTATTCCCGTGAGCCTGCAGAGACTCAGTTCTCACAGACATTGCTTTACGTTGTTAAAATAGGACAAAGCAGTTCTGAAAATAGTGAGGTTTTGGGGTAGATCTGTTTTTAAAAAAGACTTAAATATGGTAAAATCAATCTAAAAAATGTTCTAGGCAGCTGAGAGACTGGGGATAACATGAGCAGAGGGAATAAAGAGCGCTCTGAAGAGCCAGTGCCAGTTGCTAATACTTAATCTCTTTAAATAATGAATTAGCTGCTCATATCTACTGTGGCTGCTAAGAGAAAGCACTTTCTTTGTGGAGTGAAGTAAAGCTTGAATACCCATGAATTATTCAATATAAAGTGTGCCAGTTAAAATGCCTTGATATTGGAAGTCAAGTGTAAGATTATCTCTTGTCTGTCAAAAAGCATCTTCGCCGTGTTACTGAGCCCTTGAGGAGGGGCCCAAGGAGTGAGAAAAGAAGAGGAAAACCATCCAGAAACAACATTATAGAGCACTAAGCATCCAAAACGAGCTACTTCCTCACTATGGGGGCAGCCTCTATTGACATGCCTTACTCAAATAGGTGTTACTGCTTATTGTTTAGAATTGCTGCCTCCCTCTAGCCTCTACAATGATAACAAGGCAAAATTGACTAAGTCCTTTCCTTTGGAGACCCAGATACTCATCACTAGTTATGGTTGACTTAAAGAAATACATACTCAACATCAGTCATGGCTGACATGAAAGAAATACCTTCTCTTCTAAGGTGTCCGCTGACAGAGTTGAGTGATGATCTTTTGATCAATTTCGAAATTTTAAAACAAAAGCGATTAATCATAAAGCATATTGGAATGTAGACCATGGGAAAATTTCAGCACTCGGTATTTCATTACCTATTATCCTATGAAGTGTTTTCATATTCAGCTGGATATTTTATTCCTTTGCTGGATGTTCTGCAAAACTGGCCTTTGTTTTTGGATAATGCAGAGAAATAATCAGGTACATAGAGAAGTCAAAATTTTAAAATTGCTGTGCTTCTTTTAAGAATGAAGAACTTGGGAATTGTATTTATTCCACTCAAATCAGAGGAACATATTTGTTAAGCACTAGCTGGGAAGACGTTGTTCTTTGTCCTGGGAATAAAAAAAATCATTAAAGTTAGTTCCTTTTCTCATGGTGTTTGCAGTCTAGAAGAAACAGGTGCATAAACATTAAAACCAAAAAGTTTCACAGACAATATAACAGGACATTCCAAAGGAGAGAAGGGGCTATTCTATTTGAGTGGGAAATGGGAACAATCAGAGAAAGCTCATAGAAAATAAAATGCTAGAGGTTAGATTTGAAGGAAGATGAAGGATGTGCCCATTGGAGGAGGGGGCCGAGGATGAGTCAGGACAGAGCGCTGCAAAAGTCACCTGGGTATATGGGAAGCATCAATAGGCTGACAAGTGAAAAAGCAGGTGACGCTATAGTCAGACAGCTGGCCAGGAATAACCTAACCCTTTGAATTATCTTGTACTGCTTAGAGAAAAAAAGTTCAAACTTTTCAAGGGGTTGAGGTTAGGCAGAAGATTTACATCATCAGGTTCTTGTTAAGAAAGATCTCCTCGATGGTGAAATGGAGAATAGACTAAGAAGATGCAAATCTGAGAATGGAGAGACCAGCTAGCTATGTTGCAAGACCCAATGCCACTGCAGTGGAGACTAACAGGAACGAGAAGATTGATGGTTGTGAGGAATGACAGGACAGAGAATCCAACTAAACTTAAAGGTATTCTATTTAGACAAATGGGTGGCAGGTGATGCTCTTCACTAGATAAAGGGTAGAGTAAGGGATACAAAGACCTGCTAATGTCCATCCATGTTGCCATAGCCTCTAGAGAAGGGCATGGCAAGGACCCAAGCTCTCCTGCACATTCCTGAGCACATTACTGAGAGTCCCCTTCTATGCACTCTCAGCAAATAGCTTCAGGATATCCTTGACTTCCCTGCAGACTAGCCCAAATACATAAATCCCTATTTACTCCCTTTCTCAATAGTCATAGGCTTGAACAATATAGTATCAATGTAATCTTAAGTCTTGTGATTTGCATAAGACTTTTTGCAATGCATGATATCTTAGGCCTTGCAAACTTCCTTTACTCTGTTACTATCTAAATGTAAAATGCAACTGTAACTTAAATTCTATACAATGCTCTGCTGGCCACATGGCTAATGTATAGGTACCAACAACTCTGGACTATAAAAGTGGACCGTGAGGCCTGAAGGGTGAGCAGAACTATTTTAGAAAGATCTCTAATCTGGCTCTGCTCCCTAGATTCAAATTGAGAAATAAACTTCTTTTTACCAGTGCCCTGTCCCTTTGATTTATCAGTATCAAGGGAGAGCAGACAAGCGTTAATCAGAACGTAGCATAAGCAGAGTCTGTTAGAAGATAAAGACAATGCGCTTAGTTTTAGACAGGATGACGAAAGGCCTCCAAGGGGCATTTTGATATTGTAGTCCAGAGCTCAAGTTGGGGTTGGCTGAAGATGCAAACTTAAGGGTCATCAACTTTCATGCCATGAATGAAGACATAGGGATGGATGAATGAATGAATCAGAAATAAGTAGGTAGGACCATCAGAAAACCAGTGCTTAATGGGCAGCGAGAGGAGAAAAATAGCACAAGGAAAATTAAACACTTAGAGAAATACAAGAAAATTATTAATTTGGGTTTGAAACTAAAAGGGTAGGAAGCTTTAAGAAGAAAGAAGTGGCCAACAGATTCAAACATCCCTTAGAATTCAAGAATGATGAAGATTGTAAATTATCTAAAGGATGTGGCAGTTAAGGGATCATTGGTGACTTTTGTCATAGCAATTAGTTTACAGTGATGCTAACGAGACCAGATTGTTCAGGATTAAATAGAATAGTAAAGAAGTCCTTAGAGAATAAGAGCAATGCCAACTGTATACCTGACAAAGGACTAACATCTAGGATCTACAAGGAATTCAAATGCTCCTAAAGTAAAAAAACAAACAACCCCATTAAAAAGTGGGCAAAAGACATGAAAAGACACTTCTCAGAAGAAGGTATACAGGCAGCCACCAGACACATGAAAAAGTGCTCAACCTCACTCACCATCAGAGAAATGCCAATCACAACCACATTGAGATACCACCTAACCCCTGTAAGAATAGCCATCATCAATAAAACAAACAACAAATGCTGACTGAGCATGCAGAGAAAAAGGAATGCTTCTATACTGCTGGTGGGAATGCAAACTAGTACAGCCTTTCTGGAAGACAGTGTGGCGATTTCTGAAAGAACTAGATATTGACCTTCCATGTGACACAGCAATCCCCCTATTGGGAATATACCTGGAGGAACTCAAATCATTCTATAAAAAAGATACCTGCACACGCATGTTTGTTCCAGCTCTATTCACAACAGCAAAAACATGGAACCAGTCGTGCTGCCCATCAAAGTTGGACTGGATTTTTTTAAAAAACTGTGGTACATAGACACAGTGGAATATTATGCAGTCATAAAGAAGGACAAACAAGTGAACTTCAAAGCAACTTGGATGGAATTAGAGTCTATCATACTCAGTGATCTATCACAGAAACAAAGAACAGAGTACCATATGTTCTCACCTCGGCAGACCTTGAACAATTATCGGAATACTATAAGAAAAGAATTGTCAATAGTGGGAAACTGCCGGGGGGGTGGGGATTGGCAGTTGA
Organism: Carlito syrichta; assembly: GCF_000164805.1. Taxonomy (NCBI): domain Eukaryota; kingdom Metazoa; phylum Chordata; class Mammalia; order Primates; family Tarsiidae; genus Carlito; species Carlito syrichta. The sequence continues at coordinate 402,270 of NW_007242350.1, read as the reverse complement.
GGGAAACTGCCATGGGGTGGGGAGGGCGCACCTCATAAACAAGGGTACCTGCATAATGTACATTAGTATATCTAACCCTGAATT
>NW_007242350.1:374125-402043 GCF_000164805.1 Carlito syrichta | reverse complement strand
TTTTGAGTTGGAGTCTCACTCTGTCACCCAGACTGGAGCGCAGTGGCCGCTCCCGGTCACCGCAGCCTCCACCTGCTGGGCTCCGGCGATCGTTCCGCCTTAACCTTCCAATAGCCGGAATTACAGGCATGCGCTACCACGCCCGGCTGATTTTTTTATTTATTGTAGAGATGAGGTCTTTTTTAAGTTATAAAAAAAGAATAAGAGCAATGGGTGGTATAGTGGGTTGAACTGTGTACCTCAAAAAACACATCCAAGTCTTAGTCTCTGGTACCTATGAATGTGACCTCATTTGGAGACAAGGTCTTTGTGGATATAATTAACTAAGTTGGCAATCTTTGGCATTCCTTTGCCTATAACTGCATTTCTCCAATCTCTGCCTCTGTCTTCACATGGCTGCCTTCCCTCTGTGAGCTTCCAGACCTCTAACTCCTTGTTAAAGAAGTCAGTTACACTGGATTAAGGGCCCACCTCCTTCTACTTGCCCTAATTTTACCCAATTACATCTGCAATTATCCTATAATTATCAAATAAGATCACATTCTGAGGTACTAGGGATTAGGACTTCACCACATCTTTCTGGAGAACACATTCAACATATTATATTAGAGACAGAGCAATCCAACAAATAAATACAGATATGAAAATGAATATGAAAAAAGATATAGATATCAACATAGATATAGATATAAATATAGCTATGAATATAAAAATAATTGAGCCAGGTGTGGTGGCGCACACCTGAAGTTCTAGCTACTTGAAAAACTGAGGTTCCTGAATCCAGTGAGGCTACAGTGGCCGTGAGTGTGCCAATGCACTCTAGCCGGGGTGACAGAGACTACGACTCAAAAAAAAAAAAGAAATTAGTGTATTCCAGCAGCCTAAAGAGGCATTAGTAAAACTATCTTCTATTAAAAAAACAAAATTAAAACAGAACTTTCATTGTCAGTATCAGAATATAAAAAAGAAAAAAAAAATGGAGACAGGTATATGATCTAAATTTTATTTGAAGTAATCTTTTTTATAAAGAAAGAAGAATATAGTTATATTGTATTTTGTATGCCTTACAGTCCACATAAAAATGCCAGTTTCAATCAGAGAGAGAAGTATTAAAGTAAGAGTAATAGCTAACCTCTGTTTTCTAGTATTCTTTGGCAAAAAAAGGAAAACTAAGCATGAAATTCAGTAACTGAACAAATCCCAGATCCTTACTGACAACTTAAATCACTTGACATATTGCAATATTTTTCTGCAATTTCCAGTGATTGGCTCAAAACCTGCTTCTACCTACTATTCAAGGTACCTAAGTCAAACTAGCTTAGATATAAGCACTTTATGGACATGTCATAAATCTAACAAGACCATAACATGGGCACTGCTCAATGTTTACATTTAGATTTAAGAGTAAATTGTAAAAGAAAATCTTGGAGCAATTAGAGCTAATATACTAATTACTATGGTCTTATTGATGCTCAACTGCCTGTGATTGCTCAAGAAAGACAAGACCTTAGTCCCAGTTGAAGGCACTCCACAACGCATCATGCCTTCTCATCGCTTTGCCAGTCCAGCCTCTGCTTTCAATGCCATAGATGTGCTTTCTTGAACCCAGCCTCCTCCAACTCACCCACTTTACAATTATTGATTATACTCCCCCGATACCACCTTGATCATTGATTCCCAGCTAAAAACACCACCAATGCCAATACTGTTATTCTAATTTGGATGTCATTTTTGCCGCCCATGTTCTCACCATTTACTTCCATCCACAAAGCAAAAAGATCTAAATATTTTATTCCCTAGTAGGAAGCTGCTACAATGCCTTTGACGTGGTCAGAAGAAGGCTAAGAGAAAAACCTTAGTATATTGCAGTCCTATCCTGGGGACACTATCTGCTCAATTAGGGAACCAAGTCAATCCTACTCCTGAAGTCCAAGTAGGACTGACAATTTACTCCACAGTAAAGTAAAGCTATAGTCCCCAAATCCCAGTGTCTGTGACTTCCCCATGCCCTGGACAGTTCTGGACTACCAAGTAACTCAAGAAATTATGCCAAGTCTAGAGAGTATAGGGTGCTTTGACCATCTTCCCTTTTCTTTTCTTTCTCTTTTTTTTGTTTTTTTTTTTTTGGAGTTGGAGTCTCACTCTGTTGCCCAGGCTGAAGTGCAGTAGCACACTCAGGGCCACTACAGCCTCAACCTTTTGGTCTCAGGTGATCCTTCCATCTCAGCCTTCCAAGTAGCTGGAACTACAGGTGCGTGCTACCACACCCAGCTTAATTTTTTATTTTTGATGTACTGTAGAGATGAGGTCTCACCAAGTTGCCCAGGATGGTCTTGAACCCCTGAGCTCAGGCAATCCACTTGCCTCGGCCTCCCAAATTGCTGCGATAACAGGCTTGAGTCACTGCGCCTGACCCATCTTACCTTTTCTAATTTAACTTAGTTTGCATAGGAATCTGTTTTGGGGTTGAATTCTGCAGTTAGATTTCTAGTATAAGTATAAAATACAGAGAGTACATCCAAAGTTCTGTTTTGGGTATGAGCATTGAAGCCAGAAGGACCATCTCAAAATGCAAATGCGGTTGTGTTATGACTCTCCCTTAAAATTCTCCAGTAGGTCACCATGACTTTCAGAAGGTCCAAACATATTCACGTGGCACAAAATGAGGTCTTGTATAATGCTGTCTGTAGATTGTCACTTCCTCTCTCTCATCTATGCTCTACATTTCAGTTCAAACACACTAGTAGCTAGTTCCAAAATGTCCCACCTCCTGCCATACTTCTATTTTAGTTTTTTTGTTTGTTTGTTTGTTTGTTTGAGTTGGAGTCTCACTCTGTCGCCCAGACTGGAGTGCAGTGGCCGCTCCCAGTCACCCAGCCTCGACCTGCTGGGTTCCGGCGATCCTTCTGCCTCAGCCTTCCAAGTAGCCGGAATTACAGGCATGCGCTACCACGCCCGGCTGATTTTTTCATTTATTGTAGAGATGAGGTCTCGCCTGCCCAGGCAGGTCTCGAACCCGTGGGCTCAGGCAATCCACTCACCTCAGCCTCCCAAAGCACAGGATTACAGGTTGAGCCACCAAGCCTGGCTCATACTTCTATTTTGAAGTTTCTCTCACTGTTGACAAAAATCAAATTTTCTTGGAAATTAACATTTCATGAGGAGAGAGAATATGAGAGAAAAGAGAATCTTTACTGATTTCATGATTTTCCTAGGTCAGGAATTTTCTAATGCCATTAATAAAGTTAAAGATGTTGGAGTCAGGTGGATGTGGAGAATTATGGGGAAAGTTGACTTGAATCACTTAGTGTAGGAGTGATATACACTCCATTTATACAACTTTTACTTCTAAAAATAATATGGAACCAATGTTTATTCCAGATGTATTTTCTCTGAATAATTCTTTCAGAAATAATCAGGGTAAAAGACTCAGACTTTTGTTATGAATAAACTATTGATACCTACGATGTGTCAATTTGAACTAACCGCCTTCTGAACTGACACCCCAAGCACCTCATGACAACAATATCCACCCCTGCCCCAGAGCAGAACAATATTTGGACATGATTTAATGGTGCTCTAGAAGGTATTCAAAAGAATGTTGAAGGTTATTTTTAATGTATTTTACTTTTTATAGGTAAACAATATACTTTTAATATTTTATTTCTCATCTTTTTTTAAAATCTCTCAAATGTTTTGACAAATTTCAAACTGCAGAACTAACACGTGTTTAAATAATAAAATATAGATGATACTACCTTTAATATGAGGTGTGGGGTGCACGGCGAGGATTCCAGATGGGAAGAGCAATAGACCCGAATGAGGAGAGGAGGAAAAAGAACGAATATTTGCCAAGAAAACTATCTACTATAAAGCTGAATAATTTTTTTTTATGATTACTTCACATAGCTTTAAAATTAGGCCAATCTTAGAGAAGAACAGGCATAAGAAATCCATATCTTTTAGGCTAGAAAATATCAAAGAAAAAAATCGGGTAACCAAAAAAAGAAACTGGCCAAAAGGAACCAAGAAGGATTGTAAAGTGTGTAAGATGGCCTGAAGGTCACTGTACGTGCGTGTATAACTGGCATTTTTTTTCCCAGTTCATGGCATGAACCTGCTATATATCTCGCTCATTAATAGGAAATAGGCCTTACTTACCATGATGAAAAATAAATCCCTTTAACTAAATATTAAGACATACTAGATTTCAACTTCTCCCTCATTGCTGACACTCAGTAAATATTTATTTTTACTATTAGCTCAGTAAATCTTGAAATTATGTTTGTTCAGGGATGCAACAAATCTCAAAGTAGTCCTTCAGGTAAAAAATTATGCAGCTGATGTACAGCTTCCATTTGGATTCAATTTCAAAGAGAAACTTTGAGTTTGAAGGCTGGTCATTCATTGTGAGCATTATGTTGTCTTTAGTCTTCCATGACATTTCTAAAATTAAGTAAAGCTCTTTTCCTGCTCCAAAACATCCACCTTCAGAAGACTAGTGTGTTCAGATTATTTGAAATCAAATTCCCTACACTATAATGTAGTGCCAAATTACTATAAACTCAAAAAGATCTATGTCAGGAATCCTGAGTCTGATATTCATGACCATGACCTCTTTTATTTTTTAACAATAGAATATACATATACTTTGCTTAATATTTGTAAAATATATTTTTAATTGCTTTTCTCTTACCTCTTATAACACTGCCTTGGCCTTTAGTAAAATATTCCTCTTTTTTGGAGGAATTTGCCAACAAAACAAGATAAATTATAGAAGTTTATTTCACTAGGTATAATTCTAAGATTAACACCCAGATTAAACTCTTCATTTGAAATACTACCCTTTGAGAATTTATAAAACTTAAGGAATTATCATTTTTAAGACCATTCTCGTTAACTGAAAATAAGCCTACCCAGAAGTATACTGTAAATATTATATTACAACAGACACTTAAATAAAATATTTCTCCCACAACATTTCTTTTGACCAAGGTATAATCTTCAGAGATTTGTGGAAACAGATTTTTAACATGAAGGAAAAAAAAAGTTTATGCATCATATCATATAGATCATCATAGTAATCTAGCTTCAACTGTATTTCTCTTTGAATTCCCTTTTTCCATTACACAAACCAAGTGATTCTATCTGCAAAATTGTTAGGCAAAATCTTTTGGTCTAGAAATTAAGAGCCTCCAAAAGCTAGTATTACAGAGATCAGCTAAATACAATGTTTCTTGTGGTTAGTGGGACTTTATTTTGGCAAACCTCCAAGTCAGAACTGACTTAGTGAATAAGTATGAAGAAGACTCCTTAATGACACAGAGAAAAAAAAGTTCTCGCCAAAGAAAAATTTATATATAGTTTATTTACTTGACTTATTTAAGAAAGCAGACCCACAACTTAGAACATTCATAAACTTGGATTTTCAGACTATACCAGCTCTCTCAAATTGTATATATACATGTGTGTGTTTGCTATATGTATGTTATGCACATATATAAATTATATATATATACATACTAGTAGTTATGGTATTATTTAGTGTGAATTAGCACATTTAATGTGTATACATTCCATTGTAAGGGTATTCATTGGAAACTGTCAACATTTTTTTTAGATGAGAAAGTATAGTTTATCTAGAAAGTAAATTAGAGAGAAGAGAGAAGAGATTCGCCTCCCTGAGGTGGGAAGGGGGCCAAAGCTAGGAACCATGGCTCAAGGAGCCACATGGCTAGACCATAGCTTAGCAAAGCCAGAAACTGTCAACATTTAAAAAGCATATTCCCTATTAATGTTTGACACTGACAAATGTTATAATGATCAGATAGTATGTTTCAGAACTCTGCAGTGTCCTTCCATGTTCATCAGGGAATCTATGGGATTAACTTTTTTCTATTACAAATTTTCAAAAAGTACTATTTCCTATTCAGAGACACAAATTAGTTATTGGTACAAATAAATGAAGATATCATGAAGGAACAGCCTTGGACAGATTCAAACATGAATGTATGAGGAGAGAAAGAAACAGAATTTTGATACTGGTGTTAAAAATCTTTAGTTCTACCCCTAGCTTGCCCAAGTGCTCATAAGAGAAATTTCTTCAAAAACATTTTCATATTTATTGTCATATTTTAATTTTTACCACCATATAATGTACAAAGAGCAATTATTATTCTATTCTAGAGATTAAAAAAATAACATCATATTAGGTTAAGTAAAGTTGCTTGAACTCATAGTGCCAAGATTAGGATCCACAGGTCCAGCTATAAAACTGTACTATTTCTTTAGATACATGAAGCACAAATGCTTCCATTAATGTATGGATTCTTCAGTGAGGTTTTTACCCATAAACACAACACAAATAACAAGTAAGGTAACTGGAAATATTAGACTTGATTCTCATCTTTTATTTTCAAATCATGGTCATTAAACAAATGCTCAGTCTTTAAATATCTTTCAACATCAATTGCTGCCTTTTCTTGGGTAAAAGGTAAGCATTCTAATAATATATTACAATTTAAGTTTTTTTGTAATTTTCCAATGCATCATGATGTATATTTCTTTTTGTCCATTATTATGAGGCTACAGTAGAATAAAAAAAATGAAGAAAAATTCTTGCAGGAAAGAGAATGAGGAAAGACTGATCCCATTGGGTGTTCAATTGTGAGAATAATTAGAAGAACCAGATGAAACTCAAGTCTTAACTTCAGTACTGTCTAGGCACAACTCCAGGAGGAGGGAAATGTGTTAGATATCTTGAGAGGAACATCGCACATAAAAGAACTTTGCCCTGATTCTCCTTGAATTTTAGGAAGAGATGGCTTTGTAATAATTTCTCTATCACCATTGACTTTTAACAGCAGAATACTGGTGATGGGCAGAAAAAGAACCTGAGTTAGTACTTCTATGCTGTCTTCCTGTCTTATGTGGTACAGAAGGGACTTGTGGAAGTTTTCTTGTGCCCTGAGGCAGAAGTAGAAGTTAGCTGAGAGTCTTGCTGGGAAACATGCCCCTGGTAGGGGAAAGGCAGATGACAAGTAGGAGTCCCAGCCACAAGTTAAGCATTTTCTGGAGCCAGGAGGAGCTAGGATGGACCAATTATTAAGTGCCTCAGAAGTACAAAACTCAGGCCATGAAAACAGACACTATGATGTAAATGGGCTGTAAACTACAGCAGCAGGAGACCAGGACACATTCTCACACCTCAGAAAAGACCAGCCAATACTCACTGAGTTTAACATAGCCACCAAGTAGCCAAGATGAACACTTGATCAAGGCACTCCTCTCCCACACCAGTGCCCTGAGATATTTCTCCTGAGCCTATTTTGAAAGATAGAGAACAGTTTGAGAACTATTCAAAAGATCGATTAAACTGAAAGAGTGTGAAATACCCTAAACCTTGTAAGTTTAAAGTTACAGGCTAAAGGTTTTTTTTTTTTTTAATCTTCTATTACATAGCACATTTAGGACAGAATGGGGAAGTACTAGTGAGGAAAATTATACCAGTTATAGAATAAAGAAGTAATTTTTTTAGACATCTAAGGAGAATATGAATAAATTTTAAACCACTACAGAACCAACACACATTTGAAATTCCAAAAGATGAGAAGTACATAAATAATCCTCTTTATTTTTCAACCTTTTTCTTCTTGGTCACTCTACTATTTTTCTTTTCTGTTCTCCTCCCTCTCTTCATTTTATTTGCCTTTGAAATAAGATGACATAGAAACTGAAAGAAAAAAAAAAACAGAATGGCCCTTGAAAGCATATGAGTATTTGTTCTGATATGCTGTTAACTCATTTAGATATCAAAGCAAATAAATTGCATTTTTCTGCACCTTACTAAACTCTATAAAATGAGGAGAACATTTAAATTCACTTCAAATAGAGTTGCAAGCAAGAGCTTTAAAAAAGATGCTTGCAAATCACCTTGCAAATATTATACAATTTAAATAATTTTATATTTTTCCAACTGCTCCCCAAAGAGAACTAGGGCCTTGTCCTACTCTCCAGAGGTCAAGACAGAGTTAGGAGAAGAACTCCCTTCTGCTCTGTTAACTTTCCTAGTATCAATTGACCAAACCAGATGTTGGCAGGTATAAAATCTGAGACAGCTGGTTAACCAACCCCTTAGGGCCCAATGCTCCAAAAAATCACTTTTTTTGCAGCATACATCCTGATTCAGAATCTCTAAGCTAATTATCAGGGTTGTGATTCTCAACCTAATCATTTCTACTATGCCTCCAGAGTATGATGGAATCTAAAAATTAACACTTCATATGCAGAATTGTACACAGGCAAAATGCAGACAGCCCACTCAGATTTCAATTGTTAAGGCAAATTCCATTCATATTTATGCTCCTCTTAGCTTTCTAAAATCAACAAAAACTATTTACTGAGCTTCTACAGCAGGCATTGTACTTCAAAGAGACCAAAAAGTAACCCACTTCCTACCCTTTTTGTAATTCAGCGTTTACAAAAGTTAAAACACAAAGAAGTACCTACACACCTGACCTTGCACAGACATGAAAATCACGTGTATGAAATTTGTGGGCTTGGGCACGGGGTGATGGGTAAGGTGACCAATCCAGTGGTCATGCCATTCTTTCTCTGATCTGTCTAGAAAGACTGAACAGAGTCAACAAGATTCAAATCATATAGGGAAGAATGAAAGAGGTGCGATTGGCAAAGAAGAGTGTGAAACTATACTGATCACACAGAACAGAGACAGCAAATGCTCAGAGAGAAGGAATGGGCAAAAAAACATTTCTTACAGTTGTTGAAATTTTGCCTAGTGCTAAAAAGAAGATAGACAACACACACACAATCCATTATATATCCATATCGTCACAGACACTGGGGGACAAGGAAGTGTAGTGGTTAAGAGTGAAATCATATCACCCCAGTTCAAAACCTGGCTATCCCACACACCACCGCCGCCAACTTTGGCAAGGAATTCACTTACCCGCAGTGTCTACCTTTGTAAAATGGGAATAATTTTAAATCCCTACCTCATGGATTGTCACAGAATTAAGAAATAACACATGAAGTTTTCAGTACTAAATAAAGTTAACTGCTGATGTTATTGTTGTCACTTAGAAATGGATTTCTGGGATTGATTTAGAAAAATTTGAATTTCAAGCTCGTTTCCAATCTTGCTGTTATGTAGAATCCATTATTGCAGAGCCTACAGGTTTTTTTTTTCATAAAATGTAGAACAAAATTGCTTAATAAGCCTTCTCAATATATGATTCATTTATAAAATAAGTATATTAATACTTTTTATATCAAGATGTTCTTGAAGGTTAAATAATACTATGCTGGCAAAATGTCTAATATAGTTCCTGGCACATAAGTGCTAAAAACACTGTGAGTTGCTATCATCATCATCATCATCTCTATGATTTAACATTACCATTATCAACTAAGCAAGGAAAAATTGAGATTCAGACAATGAATGTGATACCAAAGAGGAAATTAAAAGAAAATATATAGAGGATATATTTTTATCCACATACATGATACAGACTGAGAGATTGGGAGTTGATTCCTTGTTTTTGTTTGTTTGTTTTTGTTTTGTTACAATCGGGGGTACAAGTGTATGTTTGTTACATGAACAGATTATGTAGTGGTGGGGATTGGGTCTCAGGTGGCTCATTTCCCAGAGAGTGATCATTGTACTTGATAGGTAATTTCTGAACCCTAGCCTCCTCTCCCTGTCTCCCACTTATTGGTGTCCCCAGTGTATATTATTTCCATCTTTGTGGCCATCTGGCTCTACAGAGAAGTGGTTTTCTGGTTTTCTGCTTCTGAGTTAGTTCACTTAGGATAATGTCCTCCAGCTCCATCCATGTTGCTAAAAAGGACATGATTTCATCCTTTCTGGGATACAGATTTGGGTAAATGAGGAAGCTAAGATGAGCAGGATTCTTGATCCTGATCCTAGACGTAATTATGGTTATGCTTTTACTACATGCATTGTTTGTGCTATGCGTTACCAACATTAGCTCTTGTAATCCCCCAACCACCCTGGAAAATTGGAGCTGCTGTTATCACCCCCATATTATCAACCTACATTTTTGCTGGAGAGAGGAAGTGTCTTCCTCATGATCTCGTGACTAGTTGGGGAAAGAGTCAGGATGGAAGCTATGTCTCTATAATGTCAATTCAGGTTCTTACTATGTGACAATGGGAACTTTGAGGGAGCTTAGGGAAACATGAGGAAACAGAGTACAGGATCCCATAAGACTGATTTTAACTTGAAACCAGAGCTGCTCAGGCATTTGCTTGTTACAGACAAACCTCCAGAAATATGTTTAGTTTTTGTCACTTAACACAATGCACCAGTTTAGAATGTTTTTTCTGGGAGGCTCAATGTTGAAAATTTTTCTACTCATGCTAAGCGTCTACTATGGTGTTTCACAAAACCTACTCTCAACCAATTCCCAGGTGAAAGGGAGCTTAGGTGAACTTTGAAAACTTATACCTAATCACCAAAAGCAAGTAAGTTAGTGAGATATGAGGAAAGACATTAATAAATTAAGCGTTTGAGACAGGAAATCAAACTTGAAAGAAACCCCAACTACTTATAATCATGAGATACTTTTTCATTTTCCACACTTTCAATTTCTTCATCCATAAATGACAAAAGTTGGAAATACCCATAGACCAGAAAACCATGGCATCTGAGTGCCAAATAAGAGTGAGTCCTGTGCTTTAGACTTTCAAGAGAATCCCAAATTAACAATAATAAATCATGTAAATATTTAACTTTGAGTATTGTCAAATCAAACATAACTTTTATTTATTTATTTATTTATTTTTTGGAGTTGGAGTCTCACTCTGTCATCCCGATGAGTGCAGTGGCTGCTTCCAACCACTGCAGCCTCAACCTGCTGGGCTCCGTCAGTCCTTCCACCTCTGCTTTCCAAGTAGCTGGAACTACAGGCATGCGCTCCCATGCCCAGCTACAAACATAACTTTTAAATAAATGGAATCCCTCATCTTTAAAGTTCCTGGCTACATGAATATAAAAGTATGGACCAGGTAGCAAAGTTTTCATTTTTCCAACTTGGTTCAATCACTTTTTTTTAAAAGTCAAGTAAATGGGAAGAAGCAAGAATCGTAAGTTATTTTTACTAAGTACCAATAACTTTAGAGCACATATTACAGATTCCAGTTAAATTAAAAGTTGAGTCAGGTAGAACACACAATTATGTCTTTCCACCATCCTCATTAAATTTTAGTTCAACAGGGAATGCTGTCATTTTTTCCTCCGAGTTTCCTATTATTCTTGTATTTTAGGCCGATACTCTGCAGCAAGTGCTTGCAGACCTTAACTAGATAGCGTTTTATTGCCAAGAAGCAGTGTTTAATTGTCTCTAATTTTTCTATACAATTATTACTTTTGTGTCAATGATCACAGATTATTTTAAAACAGATCCCCAGGTGACTACTTGGCAAAAATCAACAGGCAAAGCTGAGGTCTAAAGTTTTCTCTTGGGGTATCTCTGCAGTAAATTATGTTTCTTACAGCAACTTCAGCTATCTAATTTTTTAAATTTTGCTGGAATAACATGTGGCAAATTAGCAGATCTGTCACATGAATGCTATTTGCAATTTACTTATAGTACACCCTTACTTCACATTCAAGTTTTATCTGGATGTAATTGACTTAACAAGCAAGTGTTTATCACACTTACTGCTGGAAAACATTAATTACCTTTGATCCTATTGAACCTCACACCCACTTATTTTTAAAAATTTTGACCAGGTTAAAAAGTTACTTAGATAATTATAATGCTTCTTGTATTCGCAATTTTGTAATAGAGAATGTTACATCACAGGAGTCCTACGAACGTATTTGAAAATACCCAGTGAGCAAAGGTAAAATATACTCATGATTTAACAGTAAATTACAATATTGCAGAAGATACTGGGTTGTACAATGAAACTAAATTCAATAACTATACCTTTTCAAAGTATAGGCCAAAATATTACAGAAAGTATAAGAACACATGCCTGTGTTAATGTGACCATGGCCCTGAAGTGTGCTGTGACACATCTCTCTTTATCAAAAACTAATAAAGACCATGTGATCTTTGATTTCTAGTAGAACCTAAATTTTATGTCTCATCTTCGAAACTCAGTGCTAAAGATGAAAACTTAAAAAGTCGTTTCAGGTGTTAGAAATATTCTGAACATGAATCAAGCCATGGATAACATTTAATTACATCACTAAAAAATTATCAGGATATTCAAAATATGTACCATGCATAAAGGATTGTATGTTCAAGAGTTTGTACCCGAAACTCATTTGATTTATACAAAATTACTAATATGCATCTAACAATTTAAAAGAGAAATTGGGCAGGTGATGTTCCTTGCTTTTGCACTCAGTGGACGCACATGGTAGACTTGAGTATCAGAAAGAGGAGATATGGGCCGGGCTCGGTGGTTCAGCCTGTCATCCCAGCACTTTGGGAGGCCGAGGCGAGTGGATTGCCTGAGCCTGCAGGTTCAAGACAAACACAGGCAACTTGGCAAGACCGCGTCTCTACAATAAATCAAAAAAATTAGCTGGGCGTGGTAGCATGCACCAGGAGTTCTGGCTACTTGAAAGGTTGAAGCAGAAGGATCGCTGGAGCCCAGCAGGTCGACGCTGGGTTGGTGGTGAGCGTGCCTGCACTCCCGACAGAGTGAGACTCCAAATCAAAAACAAAAACAAAAACAGGAGATATGGCTCCCTTCTGCTCAGCCATCACAGTTCATGTATGCCTCATGTCATCTGGGCATTCCATCGTGCTGAGTATGATTCTAATGTTTAACAGTATGTTTAATGTGTACTATAAGCAAAAGGTAACTAGTCCGTCATCTGTTTTTCAACTAAGGAAAGACCAATTCTCTTAAACGCTGGGATTAAAATATGAGTATTTTGGACTGAGTGAGACAAACAGTTATGTCCATCTCTCATGTAACAATTTCTAAAGAGAATTTAGAGCCACTTAAATTCTATTTTCCCATTTGTTCATTTAAGAACCTGAGTCAAGGGCAACCCTTTTGGCTCCCCTCCCACTGTGGAACTTTTCTGTGCTCTCAATAAAGAGAGGTTTCCACTGTACCTAAACTGATTACAGCCACCTATTAGTACATGGATACCCTAGTTCTCTTAGTAGTGCCAAGAAACATTTTTATTCCATGCAAAGTAGAGTATATGTGAACATTTACATAGAAGCATCACATACCCATAATGCATTGCATACTCGTAATCAACTTGATTTGAATATGTAAATCTCAATAAATATGAATACTTGAATCTCAAAGCAGATTTCACATAGAAGAACACATCTATTATGTAACTTGATATCCGCCTAATGTTACAGCCCAATCCAAAATGTTAGTGATAATCATCCACTGGAAATGCCCTGTAAATGAGACTTTTCCCACCAGACTGAAGAGGCCAGAACTGGTCTAGCATTCTATGCCAGAAGTTTCTCTAGGACAGAAGACAGGGAAAAATTCAATCAGAATTCTTCCTAGAAAGACCCATCTTGCCTCTAGGCCATGCTTAACTTAAAGAAAATCCAACTGAGATATTTTTAAAACCAATAAACAAATATTGAATGAGTCTCAACTATGTATAAGGAACTGTCCTAGTTACTACAGAAAACATAAGGAAGCTGGACACAGTGGTGTGTGCCTGTGATGCCTGCTACTTGGGAGACTGAGGCAGGCAGGAGCTTCACGTGAGCTCAGACGTTTGAAACCAACCTGGGCAACATAATGAGATCCAGTCTTGAAATAAAGGAAGGAAGGAAGGAAGGAAGGAAGGAAGGAAGGAAGGAAGGAAGGAAGGAAGGAAGGAAGGAAGGAAGGAAGGAAGGAAGGAAGGAGGGAAACATAAGGAAACACAAGATCTTTTCACAAGAAGGCTATCTACTTGGAAACAAAGTCATGTCCACATGAAAAGTAAATTGCAGGATAGTTAGCCGTTGTGACACTAATCTAAGGGAAAAGTGATGAAGCCCCAAAGTAGATAGGAAACTGGGAATGAGAAAGGGATGAGGAAGAAGGACACCTTAGACCTAGATTTGTCTTAGTAAATCATTGCCTCTGGGGTATGAGAGAGAAGTCAAAGTTGACTCATTTCTAACTTGAGGTGAATGGTGATGACATTAAAATAGAAAATACAGGAACAAGAAGGATTTAGGTCAGAAAAGATAACACTTTTTTTTTTTTTTGCTTTATTGTTTTTGATTTTTAATGTGGAGTTTGGAGGATTTTTAAAGTAAAATTATTTTGGAGAAAGTTGCCAATCTGTCTAAAGTGACTTAGGCTTTACTGACCTGTGAATCATAGTCAAATAGATGATTATTGAACCACAAACATAAATATAATTATCTAGTGAAAGGACAGAGAGTATAGTGAACTAAATGAGTGGTCCCATATTTAAGATCCCCCAGGAGGGATAAGAATGGTGAGGTGGGAAAAGAAAAAAAATGTGTGGGACAGAGAATTTGTGAGTCTAAAGAAAAGAAGAGTTTTAAGAGAGAAAATCTAGAAATTTCTCTCTGCTCTTATGGTGAGGTCAAAGAAGATGATAACAGAAAAAATATTGGTATTCTTTTGAGCAATTAGGTCATTCACACCTTTGAGAAGGTAAGGAAGGAACAGGGGGAAAGTCATATTCTTGGTTAACAAGAAGGAATGTAGGGTTAAAAGATGTTCTGAAGAGACCAGAGCTGGTCTAGCATCTCATGCTAGAAGTTTCTCTAGGATAGATGACAGAAAATAACTTAATCAGAATTCTTTCTGGAAAGACCCATCCTTCTTATAGGGGTCTAGATGATTGGTATAGATTAATCATCCAAACAAGAAAAGAGAAATCAGATGGCTACTACAATAAGGTAATAAGAAATGTATTTTTCAAGGTAGAAAACAACCTTCCAATAAAAGATGATAAAGAATCATATAGGATCTCTTAAGGCTAACCTAAATCATAGATCCCCTTCATCTCTTCACCTGCACCCCATCCAAACTCTCTCACACTCACACGCTCATCTCCCTCCCAGAGTCACACTTCCTACTGGAGGCAAGATAAAGTTAAACAGATTACATCCATCCTGACACCTTAAACAGGACATCTAGGTAGCCAAAATGCCTCCCAGTTCCCTTTAGGATTCACCTTCATGAATGTATGGACAGAGTTGTTCCTATTCATCTAAGAACAGAAAGAGTGGATGAGATTGCAAGATCTTCTCGGCTTAGGGGAGAGCCAGAACTTAGTTCTAGTATGGGAGTTTGATACATCCTAGAATGTTGTTAAAAAGAGAGGTGATGCTAAATTATGTATCCAGACCACACAAGCCCAGGCAAATCTCTGAGCATGTGTATTCGTGGCAAAAACTATTAAGCCAGAGAAACACAACGTCACAACAGTTCAATTCTTACTCGTTTTTGTGTCCCTGGAACCTAACTCCGTTCCTACCAGGGAGCTCAGTTACTGTTTGTTGAATTGAACTGGATTGTCTAATCCTTTATCCTGGCTAACATCACTCTGTCAGACACTATGTTATAGTGGCTTCCACTCTGCTCCGGAACCTTTTCTCTCTCACCTATGTTCTCATTCTACAAACGTCATGGGTTTTTAGGTGGGAGCACATAAAAAATGCATGCGAAAGTGTTTGTTATATTTCAAATACTATACAAATATTAGACACATTTTATACTACTATTAATATATTTAAGGTGATCAGATGTTGACATAAAATGTACATTTTTTTCTCTAAGTCAGCTTAGCTACAGGTATTATTTTATTCTTATTTACTCCTGTTTATCTAATCCCTGTTTGAAATCTGCTAAATTATTTGCCTATTTATCATGGTGGCCTTAATTTGGAATACAGAGACTAATGACACTGGAAAATTGCACTGAAAGAGTCACCCATGTACTCTGATAGATCATAAATATGGATGACTGGAAAGTAAGATGCTTCGCTTAAGATGCAAATTAGCCGACAATGAGATGCAGTGAGTTGTGCACCAGAGATTCAAATCCTGAAGAAGTCCCTGTAGGGTCACCAGACAAAAAGCAGGCTTCTGCTGTCACTCCCCAGCGAGGCTGTAGACACCACCTCGGCCTGTCACCCAACACTAATTGAACAGGATACTAATAGGAAAGTGAGTGTGGCAGGCACATCTCTGAGTGAAAAGCCACAGAGCCACTCAGAGGAGGCACTTCACACAAGGCACACACAGGCCCAGGTCTGCAACCTGGATCTGCAGACAGAGCAGTTCCAGCAGCAAAGCAGCTGAGAAAATGAGAAAGGCAGAAAGGGAGAAATGGAGGCTTTGCGGATAATGCAAACAGTCCTAAGGGGGGATAAATCGTTCTCAAGGGAAACAGTGGTGCTCTGCAATCCAACCTTTCCCAGACCTTCCCATAGCTTTTGCAAAGTGCAGCCCCCAAGTCCCCCATCATGCTGCCATCACCCACCCCCAGGTAAGATTCAGATGAAGAAAGTGCTGGTGTAATAGATCAGACAACAGAGGTTTGAAGTCTGTTGATGCAGGAGTCATGGTAATAGTGTATGAATATTCAGTCTTGAGTATGGCCAGTCACAGAGAGAGGGAGAGAATTTAAAAGTCAGAGAAACAGGGAGCTTACTATGTAAAATAAACCTGCAAAGTACCTGCAATACAAACCTTCAACAGAGACCCAAAAGAGCCAGAAAGCATAGTTTTTTTTCCTGGGTACTGGCATAGCTTCCCTTTGATGGCTCTATTCGTTTGCATACCCTCTCTCCACTGCCCCTTCTCAGAACTAGTGTTACAATTCAAACAGGCCACATTCTTTGAAATGTGGCAGTAAGGGAGAAAAGGGAAGGCCAAGAGAAAGAGGAAACTTGAGAAAATAAGAATGAGACCAGAACATAAGAAGGAACACCGGGGGAAAAAAGTGACAGTTGCTTATACACCTGTCACACCTCCAGTTGCTTGTATAACGGGGACTCCCCCCAAAAAGGAATTTATTTATTTAAAAAATTGTGTGTTTCTTCTTACATGTTTAAACTTCAGTCACCTTCAAAGTACTCTCCATTTGATGCAACACACCTATTGAAGTCCTTTTTCCACTGCTCAAATCAGTTTTTGAACTCGTCAAATTTGATGCCTTTTAGTGTTTCTGCCATTTTTTGTTTCACCTCTTCCACATCAGCAAAACATTTCCCTTTGATTTTTTCATCGGGCAAACAAAAAATAAAAGTCACTCAGGGTGAGATTGGATGAATATGGAGGGTAGGGCATGGAGTCATGCTTTTTTTGGTCAAAAACTGCTGAACACTCAGCGTGGTATGGGCAGGTGCGCTCGTAAATCACCCACCATGAAATGAGAAAACACATTGAAAGAATCTCCAAAAAAAACATTTACTGAAGCTTAATGCAGCCTCTCACAGCAATGCTAGCCAGTACACTGATGATGTTGGGTTCCTGGAACACTTACCTAGTGAAGGAAGCCTGTACTACAAGGGGCCCTGCCCTCCAAAAGATAATTCCGGTTGTCTTTTTTTTTTTTTTTTTTTTTTTTTTTACTCTCCCCAGTATACTGTTCAGGAATCCTTACACACACATAGACACATACAATCAGGGCTGCCAGGCAGAGCAACAGACATCTCTCATGACTGCCTGAGCTGACCCTTTTCTCAGCACTGTCATCATGTCAAGCTGAACTGCAAATTTCTCAAAAGCAGGTCACTTCACTAGAATTTTGATACTTCCTGCTTTGGGTCACAAAATGTAATCCCAGATGAAAATGCCTCTCTCTGGAACACAGGAACCTGGGATAAAAAGTCAAGAAAGGAAAACAAACAAAAACACTTTAAGAGCTTCCACTCACTGTGTGAATCAGATTTCACAAATATTGTGTATATGCTTTTAAGAAAGGAGAAAAATTTGGTACAAGAAAATGTGTAACTTATCCAAATCATGTTTAACAAGTATAGGTTCAAAATACTTCCAATCCAACAGCCAAGTCACCATTCCCTTAAATACATGAATGGATATCTCAAGTGATGTGTATTCTTTAAGAGACCCCTACTGAGTCTCAACTATGATGAACTTCAATAAACCAAAATCTTGCCATCAAGGATACTATTTATAATCACTATAATCCAGGGAAGGGGGAGTCTACATTAAATCAAGATGCTTCGTGTAACATCATATGCA
Source organism: Carlito syrichta (assembly GCF_000164805.1). NCBI lineage: Eukaryota > Metazoa > Chordata > Mammalia > Primates > Tarsiidae > Carlito > Carlito syrichta. The sequence goes on along the minus strand of NW_007242350.1, from coordinate 383,819 downwards.
AGACAGGACAAAGTCTTTAACCAGACTGATAAATGTATTTCAGATCACAAAGCAAAGTCACCTGAGTGTGACCCACATGTGAGAACTGACCACAACAGCCCCATAGCATATTTCTAAGGGAGACAAGTAGTAAGAATAGTAGCCAACATCTATTGAACTCTCACTATGTGTCAGGCATTAAGTATTATCTCATTTAAACCTTACCACAATGTCATAAGTATCATAACTAGAAAGTTTAGCCCAGAGATAAGAGACAATTTGCTCAAGTCCATACAATGAATAACTGGTAAGATCAGGCAAATTTCAAACCTGTATTCGGATGCCAGAGCCTCTACTAACCCCTGTGTTAGGCAGTTCCAGGCTACTTCTCCAACCTCACCCCTCACATAGCAAACCTCCCATGCCCTTCAGCAATCTACTTTTCCACACATCTCCTATCTCATATGTCTTTCCTTCTCAAAGACTATCTTAATCTCCATTTATGTCTCCTTCCTTTTCAACATTTGTCCTTTCTCTCTCTCCTTCCCTATTCCTAACCTGCTCTTTCTAAATCAAATTAACCATGGAGTTTAAATAAGTTCTTAAAATGATGACTCTATCTTATATCCTTTGTTCTTAATTTGAAATGGGTATAGGGGGAGGTACCCTTTTTACATCAATATAGGGGGAGGTACCCTTTTTACATCTTTCTCCCTCCAAAGGAAATATCAAAACTACGTTGCTTTTTCCTTCTTTGTAACCCTTGAATAATCTGTTTCTTAAGGCACGTCTTACTGGTAAATCAAAAGTTTACATACCGTCCACAATTGGTGCTAAACACTAAACAGTGTCCTGCAAATATTCATATGTTGAAACACTAACCTCCCATGTAACTGTAGTGGAGACAGGTTCTGTAAGGAGGTGACTAAGGTTAAAAGAGGTCATAAGAGTAGAGCCCTGATCTGATAAAAACTTGTGTAATTATAAGAGGAAGAAACACCAGATATATCTCTCTCTCTTTTTCTCCCTCTCCTTCTACCCCAATGTGAGGACACAGAGAGAAAGCAGGCAAGCAGCTGCCTACAAGCCAGGTGAAGAGCCCTCACCAGAAACCAAGTTGGAAGCCCCCCAAAAAAACAACAGCATTATCTTTTGGAGGGCAGAATCCTTGCAGTACAGGTTTTCTGGGAACCCATGGGCATCAGAGTACCAGCTAGCATTGTTGTGAGAGGCTGCATTCAGCTCCAGTGACTTTTTTTGGGGGGGGGAGATTATTTTGATGTGTCTGCCCACTTCATGATGGAGAATTTACATGAACAACCTGCCCACACCACATTGAGTGCTCAGTAGTTTTTGACCAAAAATGACATGAACCCCATGCCCCACCCTCCTTACTCACCTGACCTCACCCTGAGTGACTTTTTTTTGTTTGTTTCCCCAGATGAAAATATCCTCAAAGGAAAACATTTTGCTGATGTGAAAGAGGTGAAACAAAAAAATGCCAGAAGCACTAAAGGGCACAAAATGACAAGTTCAAAAATTATTTTGGGCAGTGGAAAAAGCATCTCAATAGGTGTATTGCATCAAACGGAGAGTACTTTGAAGGTGACTGAAGTTTAAACCTGCAGGAATACATACACAATTTTTATAAGTAAGTTCCAGGATTTTTGGGGTCCTCCCTCATACATTTCCACTTTTTAAGCCACTGAGTCTATGGTTTTTGCTATAGCAGCATAGCTGACTAATACAACTGGATGCTATTTTTTTTAGTTGGACTTTCGTTCTGTCAACCAGGCCGGAGTGCAGTGGCAAGATCACAGCTCACCACAGACTGGACCTCCTAGGCTCAGGTGATCCTCTTGCTTCCGCCTCCTGATGAGCTGGGACTCCAGGCACATACCACTATACACAGCTGATATTTTTATTGTTTGTAGAGACAAGGTATGACTATGTTGCCCAGGCTAGTCTCAAACTCCTCGGCTCAAGCAATCCTCCAACCTTGGCCTCCCAATGTACTGGGATTACAGACATAAGCCACTGCACTTGACCACAGTTGGTTTTTAAAATATGTCTCTTCTTTACGTGAAAGCTTCAAACTTTAATATGTTAATAATATGATTTTAAGTTGGGTATTCACATCATTTTGAACATTTTTTTAACTGAGTCTCTATTAAGATGTTTCCTGGACAAAAAGGGAACATATTCCTAAAATACATGTATTTAAAAGTAATCCATTACTTAAATTGCTAGTTTAAGATTTACCTGACCATTTAAGATAGAACACCATTTTTCTGAAAAGCTTAGAGGTTTTGACAGATGTGATCGGGATTCTTCCCATGAGAAACAAGAAGAAAGGAGAAAGAGCTCTCTATTTATTTACACGTGGGTTTGAAATTTGGTGACTTTTCTTCTGAGTTATTTTATTCAATATCCAGTAGATGACCCTGCTACCAATTCCATCCACATCTGATAAAAGAAAAACAAATCCCTCGGCCAGCTATCAGATCCAAAAGCTAAGAAGAATCTAACAAGAAAAATACTCTTTCTCAAAGTTTCTTTATTTTCCTGGCTAACAGTCCTGTGAATAATACTGCTGGACAGCCACTTACTGGAGCTGTTGAAACATCAAATAGCTTTAGAAAAATGCCAGTGGTCTCAATTATTTCTCCACTGGGAATCTTTGGCTTCATTAGAAAGGGTATATAAGTTGTTTGATGGCCAAATGGCAAAATAAAAAATGACACAGAGAACACCTCCACCCACATCTTCTTCTAGGTCTCCTGAAACTTCCACATGATATGGTGTGATGGCCTGTTGGGTCGTCTCTGAGAGGTAGAGGGCCCCTGTGAACTACTGGCTTTTTTGCCTGTAACATAAGCTAGGAACTTGGAGAAGAGGCGGCCTCGTATCAGAGCCTGACTCAGACGTGCTTTTTCTGATTCAGCCATAACCTTTGCTTGGAAAACCGTACGTCACGGCCTTGGCGGGCCCCCAAGCTTCCTCCTATGCAGTCTGCTATTTTTCCTCTAGCTTACCCAAAATAGCTGGGCAGAGATTTAGTACAGTTGGTATGCCGGTGTTTATAGGCCCAAATGTTTTCAAGTTTCTTCCTGTGGGCAAGCACAGGATTTTACAGACTGGCAAGAACAAAAGGGAGGGTGGTTCTGGCCTTCTGGTTTCCTTTCCTTGGAAGAATCTCAGATCCAGTCTTCCTCTTCCAAGGAGCCCCAGTATCAGAAGGCCTTCACCATGCTTCTTTCACCTCCCCCGTGTCTTCTTTCACTCTCTGAAAAACTCTTTATCCCATCCTGAAACCCAAGGGCTTGGAATTATAATGCATCTTTACTGGTACATTAAATCGTATTTATCATCTAGGATCCTGCAAAGACAAAGAGGTTTAGAAAGTTCTTTATGGGGCCGGGCTCAGTGGCTCCACCTGTAATCCCAGCACTTTGGGAGGCTGAGGCGAATGGACTGCCTGAGCCCATGGGTTCGAGATCAGCCTGGGCAACTTGGCAAGACTTCATCTCTACACTAAATCAAAAAATTAGCCGGGCATGGTAGCGGGCGCCTGTAGTTCTGGCTACTTGGAAGGCTGAGGCAGAAGGATCCTGGAGCCCAGCACGTCGACACTGGGGTGGCTGTGAGTGTGCCACTGCACTCCAGCCTGGGCAACGAAGTGAGACTCCAACTCAAAAAAAAAAAAAAAAAAGGTCTTTCTGGAAAACTTTCTGCTGTATGATTTCTAGGAATTCTATCTGAAAGTGCAAAGTCCAATACAGTCATGCATCACTTAGCAATAGGAAGACATTTTGAGAAATACATCATTAGGTGGTTTGGTCATTGTGCAAACACCCAAGAGTGTACTTATGCAATCACAGATGGTCTAGCCTACTACACACCTAGGCTATATGGTCTAGCCTATTGCTCCTAAGCTACAAACCTGTACAGCCTGTGACTGTACTGTAGGCAATGGTAGCACAATGGTATTTGTATATCTAAACAGAGAAAAGATCATGCATTGCATCACAATGTCACTAGGCCATTGGAATCTTTAAGCTTCATTATAACCTTTTGGGACCACTGTTGTATATACAAAACGTCTTTAAGCAGAGCATGACTGTATTTGGAAGGAGCAATACAAGGGGTGGAGAAAACAGATCCCACCCTGAGGAGAGAGGAAGCAATAGACTTGATAACTATTAACTATTCTGTCTAAAAGTGTCATTTCTTTCCTCTTACAATATTTACATTTTTATTTCCCTGGTTTGTAGAAACAAAGACATCCCCACCCCACCCCCACCTCCCACCACATTCTTCCCTTCATTCTCCTTCTTTGCTCAAATTAGCCCAGTAAATAAGAAGCTGGTCTAGGGATTCTCCACCTGTTATGTTCCCCAAGTAGGTTGCTGCTTCTGTACGTCCCAAGTACGCAATTGCTGTTCCATCAGCTCATGCTGCAGAATAACGTTCAAGTTGGTGATTCTGTTCATGATTTGCTTTTTGAGCACCTAATTATAGATCAAGCACAGGCCTCTGACATGGAGAGAAAAAGGCAGAAACAAAATTGCAGGTTACACTCAGGAAGTCATCCCCACTTACAGCCACAGGCCTCTTCCTGCAGCCACAAAAGGGCTGCTCTCTGCTGCTATTTCTCCAGACAGCTCAAGCTTGTGACCCTGAGATGCCCTCAGAACTCTACAGGCACCCCACTCCCAGTCCCAGCACATCACTCGAAACAAGACCAATACCACACCAGGAGTGAATGTTTTACATTTTTCAAAATTATACCACATTTTCCCCAAATCCCATGTCTTTGCCTATGTGCTGAGCAACAGAGTTAACCAGAGAAATGACTTTGAGTATGCACCCCCAACTGTCACCCTTCTATTTATATATTGGCAGAGACCTTATGAAGTTGATGTCAGGCTGGATATGGTGGATCAAGCCTGTAATCTCAGTACTTTAGGAGGCTGAAGCAAGAGTTCGAGACCAGGCTAGGCAATTGCAAGATCTCCTCTTTACAAATTAAAAAAAAAAAAGAAAATTAGCCAGGTGTGGTGCCATTCACCTATTCCCAGCCACTCAGTAGGCTGAAGCAGAAGGATCCCCTAAGCCCAGGAGGTTGAGGCTGCGATGAGTTGTGATCGTGCCATTGAACTTCAACCTGCGGTAGAGTGAGACTCTTGAATCACAAAAAAATAAAAAAGATGTTGTCTTAATACAAATGTGATGACAAGAATAATATGTTAAGAGGAACTGGCGAATGTTCCTTAAGTGACATTAGACTGCTGTAGGCTTAACCAGTGGGTCCGTCCAGCGAAGAAAGTAAACTGGGTAGATTAAGATAAAGCTTAGTCTTCTCTCATTCTGCTTTATCATCTGAAAAGAATTAAGGGAGTGTGTGTGTGTATGTGTGTGTGTGTGTGTGTGTGTGTGTGTGTGTGTGTGTGTGTGTCCCTTTAAGTTAAGACTGACACTTTCTAGGTTTCTACTTCTGTGCTGTCACCTTCACAAATATATTGGTCCTTTACATTCTTCTTTACTTTAAGATTCTACATTAGTTTTGCATTTCAGTTATTCTATTTATTATTTAGTGGATGAATATTTGATGTTCTGTGCTTCCATCTTTAAGAAAACTGACTAATCCATGTCAATTCTGGAGTGATTAAAGGCATTAGAAATATTGCCATATTTCTTCTGGAACCATTTAGAAATACCTGCTTTCAGGGACCAAAGAAAGTTGTTCAATACCATTTCTTGGTTTGTGTGTGATTTCATTCTTGCTTTAAGTATGCACCAACAATTCTGCATTATTAAATCTTGTTCACACTTACTGAGGTTTCTTCTTAATGGTGCAATTCAAGTTTAATCACCTGACCAGACAACATGACTTATCAAAAGCAAAATTTGCCACCTAGTGTATCAAGTGTATTGTTCTATCTAAATCCTAAATCTTAGGTTATATCTCAGAAATTACATCGGCAACTAACATGTAATCTACATAGTACAGCCCTGTTGACATCTCAAGTCCATCTATGCAATTTACATACAAGGGTACCAACTAATTCAGGAGAATTCCTCCAGAAACAATTTGAGAGAAAAAAATATATATATCAAGTCCTCACCAAGATTACACTTCAGGGAGGAAATACAAGATAACAAAACTCACTAGCTTCTCTACCTCTAACATTTTATTTAAGGTAAAATTTTCTATCAGTTTTTATGTTTATATTCAGATGAATACAAATGTGTCCAGTGCCCAGCACACTGCCTGACGCATAACAGATGCTCAGCAAAGTTTTGCTGGGAAAAAAATGAGCAAAAAAACACTCAAATGTCAAATATTAATAATTTTTGGACTATCCTCCATTTTACAGTACTCAAACCTCGGCTCTCTTCCATCAGAGAAAATCATCAGCAGTTGGCAATAGTTTAATTATATTTTAGGAGATATACAACAACATAATAATCCATGCTCATAAAACATAAGCCAAAAAACATCTAACTGCCTAATTGTGGCCATTCTCAATACCCTCCATTTCCACCTTAAGCACCATGTAAATGTTCCCTTATTGCCAATTCCACATATGTGTCTTAAATAAGTAATAAGATAATTAGCCCTGTAGTATACACACTCAACAGGCTAACTATTAAAATAAGACAAAACTTTGAGAACAAAATAATGCATTATAAAAGAAATCATGGAAACCTAGTGGAGAGTGAAATAATATGGCTGCGGGCAGGACTGAAGTCAGACAGGGATGTACTGTTGTCTCTATGATTCCGCTTCAGCATGGAAATTTCCAGAACAGAGAAGGGATTCTTGTGGAGATCAGGTGACCCGGGATCCAGTTGAAATGTAAGATTAAACAACTGTGAGAGCATGAGTATGTGAGAGCTTCTAGTCTGGGGGTGGTTTTTGTTTTTGTTTTGTTTTCTTGCACACTGTAGACACTGAATAAATATTTGACTAAATTTTCCTCGCCTGCAAAATGATCATCTGAAAAGCCCATTCCAGAAGTAGAATGCAGTGATTCTAAAATTTAAGGTTTTCATTGACACAGAAACAGCGACCTACTATAATTAGAAGAGCTAATTATAAATAAGGAAACTGCTGCTTTCTGAAATTTATCATCAACCATCTCAAAACACTGAGTCCACCCGAAAGTCAAAATGAGGGCATCTTATTTTCTCTAATGTAGAAACACCTATGTCCAGAATGTGTTATCTCACTGGCATTAGAATATTCTGAATCCCAAGAAGGGGCTCACATGAGACAGACCATTGCTTGAGAACCAGTGCCGAAGGTCCTTCTATAGTCTAGCTATCAAAAAGTCAGGTGGGGCTAGACTCTGTCCTTAACCAACTCATCTCTTTCACAGCCCAGACACATGTCTAGACCAGAATCCTTACAGTAATCTAAATGGGAACCTTCAAGTAGCTCATTCGACTCAACTGAACAGGGTTGACCAAGATCCAGCCACTACCTGGAGTCATTTAGACTTCACCAATCACTAATTATTTACTGACCTCTTCCTGTATGCCTGGTACTATTCAGGCAGTGAGAATTCAGAGATGAACGAGACATGACCCTTTCCTCGGAGCTCAGAGTCTAGTAGTTCTGTGAAAAAGTGAATAAAGAAATACAGTGAGATAAGTGCTAGGCAGAGACAATGACAGAATGGCACAGTTTTACATACAGAGGAGCCTTGGGAGGCCACAAAAGCCATCCTGACGGAGGTGATATCTAAGAGAAAATCTGAAGGACCACTAGAATGGGACACTAGGGAAGAGTGACCCATCTGCTAGAACAGGAAGTCCCATGTTAGCTGAGTGTTCCTGTGGCAACAGACGGTGGAGCAGTGTTTCTCCACGTAGGAGTGGTCTTCCACCCACCTGCAGAGTCCCAACTTTCAGAGCTGCCAAATGTGCAGATTTCTAGGCTCCAACCCAGCCTGACTGAATTAGAGGAGTACAGTGGAGTCCCAAGCTCTGAACTCTAAAAGTTTATCAAGTGGATTTTGATGAAAGTTGAGGTTTGAGAACCACCACAACAACAAGCAGCCCTTTCACACAGGTGCCTGTATCCAGGAGCTAGAGATGGTCGTGAGTCTGTACAGAAAGGTCAGCAAAAGAGAACCTTGAGAGAATTCCCAGTTACCAGGCCGGAGTGTTGGAACAGAATCAAGTTATGCAAGAAAAGGGGGCTGAAATCCTGGGCAGATTGCCAAGCCAGGATTCTGCCACAGAGCAAGATGTCAACATTAAGGACCAGAGCTAGAATATCTTCTGTCAAGAAGGACCAAGGCCCAAGAATGAGGAAAAGATTTAGATGATAGACAGATCTTAAGGTCAGAGGTAAACTTGCCACATAGGTAACTTCATGCTGAGTGCCAGAATGTTGGGCCATGCCTGAATGTAGGAGTCACCTGGAATTTGATATTGAAAAAAGGCAATTTCTGAGACTGATACAATCAGTCAGGCCTTGCATATCCTTGCATTAGATGTGTGCTGTGTTATGTTATAACTTATCATTCTAATAAAATCACCAAATCCCTATTTTTATTCTCAATACTTGTAGATACTTGGATCTCAATAGTTCAATATGTATCTCCTTTATATAATTAGGTAGAAAATGTTAATGATTCTAACCAAAATTTAATCTTAAATTAAGGTGCTACTGAATCTTAAATTAAGTGATTCAACACCCACTTCTTTGATATTCAGGATTAACACAAACTTGTGATTGTAATTTGGAATCACTGATCAATGCTGGTCTTTCTAGTGCAAAGTAAACCATTAAAATCCATTTATTCAAAGCTGTTTTCTGACTTAATCTGCATTGAAAGGGTAACTTCACATATGATTCCTAAACAACTAGTACAATTTCTACAGGTCACAGGATCAGTCCAAGAAACTATGATCAAGAGCTAACAAAAAGGCCCAACTGTGTCCTATTTATGAATTAATCCAAACCCTGGTGTTCATGCTCTTGGTATTCTCACCTAGATGACATTCATCAACTTCTAATACTCATGGACTCAAATGGCATAGAACACCTCCATAGCTAACTTTTTTTTTGGTAGAAAAACTAAGGGTAATAGGTAGTACAGGCTCAGGAATCAGAAAGATCTGATTTCAATCTCACCTTGTATTGAATAACGTGTGTGAACTTCGGCAAGTTATCTCTGAGATCCTTTCCTGTAAAATGGAGGTGTTAGTATTACTCTAGCTCTCATGGAGACTGAGATTTGAGATTGAGGTCATTTCATGAAAGTAAAGTATTTAGAAGAGCACATAGTAAATTAATTACCATTTTTGTTGCTATCATTATTCAGTACTCCAACCTACACATACTATATGAAGTCATCTGTTTCCTAGGAAACATCTCCTTTAGTTAATGCTAAGTGTTCCCATGAGTATCCTCTGGAAATTCCAGAAGGAGTGTTGTATGTATGCATGGTCAAGTGCTGTCTACTATAATGTGGCATCCATTGTATGCTTCCTGTCCTTCCCCAACCCCTGACTTAATGTCACCTATCTGTGTGTACCACCATCACTGCTACTGCCGAGAATACTCATGTTCTGGCCTATGATGTTGCCCTCTGATGCTCTCAAAAATGCAAGAACGTCATATTCCATCACATGGAGCAGGGTGATTGAGGACCAGTGATCCATAGCATTTCTTTTTTTTTTTTTTTTTTTCCCGGGT